>NC_067492.1:39431230-39661230 GCF_947179515.1 Apodemus sylvaticus | reverse complement strand
ATGGAAACCAACAAACAGCTTCCTGTTTTATCTGCCTATTCCACATTCCATTCAGAACACCCCGACTCACTCCAAACAGACCAAGTCTTACTGTATCCCTAAAAGCCCCAGCCCTGAGAAAACCTAACAGCCCGAGTTCAGATCCCTGAAACCCACATAAAGTAAGAAAAAGAGAACTTATTCCACAAAATTGTCTTTTGACCTTCACACACATACTGTAAACAATAACAATAATAAATATTTATAAAGCCACCAACTTTTTTTAAAAGAAAAAAGCAGAAACGAGACTAAGATGGGGCTTTTTCCACAAAGAATCCAGCACGTGCACCCAGCCGTCAAGTAGCTGGCGCTGCGCTGGGGCCCCACCCCGGAAGTGCTGCAAAGGACTTTAAACAGCTGTGCAAAGAGAACCACAGAGAGATGGTGAATTGCAGAAAGCAAATCAGATGCTGAACTGGCTGGCCAGGAAGAAACGCGGACCACAGCAAACCATAGACACACCAGAAAAGGTATAGGGATCAGAAACCCAAAAGTTTCCAGCCCTTCCCGCCACTGCCCTGAAGGCACAATTACGATCATGCACTGCACCAACCAGAGGTGTAAGCATCTCAAGAACACAGCTCCAGAGAGGAAGTGCGGGTGCCTAAGGTTAAGACATCTGCAGCACTTCCCACCACCACCCCATACACATCTACTATTGTCCCGTGTAGCAATGAATAGATAGGACCCCAGGAAGAATGTGACAGAAACCAAGCAGCACAGACTCTGAAGACCACAGCAAAAGGATGGGAAGGGAGACTAAGTCTGATAGACCCTCAACACCCCTATCCACCATAGCAGAGAGGAATCACGTGGACCAGAAGAGTGAGGGAGAACTGAATCCAGAATACGGCGCTAAGTCAACAGAGGGCGAGCATCTCTCCCCAGCCAAGAAGCAGCATCTCTGAACTTAACACCCTCTGTTCATTTGGCGGACTCATTTATGTTTGTATTATTTTAATCTTCAAATTTCTATTTTATGTATTCTTTGTGTGTTCATATCTGAGATTTCATTGACCTTTTGTGTTGCAACTCATATTTCTTTAGAAATAGTTGTGGGTGTTTTGTTTTGTTTTTGTCCTTCTTTCTCTAAAACTAAAAACATTTTCCCCAATGTCTAGAATATCTCTAACCTATATATTTTCCTTCTCAGTCTGACTAACCCCCTTTTGCTCCTTTCCCCATCCCACTCTATAATTGGATTTGAGACCCACTGCCCCCAAAACGAGCTTTTGCTCGTTACTGTAAACCCTGTAAAAACTACATGGCCAAGGAAGTCATGGGCCTAGGGCACAACATACAACTGTTCTTTGACTAGACGTAGCTTCAAACTGCCTTCTAAATAACTATTTGTACCCATAGACAAACACTACTCTCTGCCTTAATCAGAGAATCCTCTCTTCACAGTGAAGTTTGATGAAGACCAGAGCTGCTCAAGGTGCTGAGAATAAGTGACCATCGAACGCTCAGTTCAGACAGAGTACCATGGCCTATACGGCTGGGAGAACATCGAAGATGAGAGGGCAGGAAGAATGTAAGCGCCAGAGATGGAGGCGGGGTTGTGAAATACTTCACTCTAGGCATGATAACACAGTCAATGCGAGGACAACTCACAGCAGTTGGGGGTCGGGGGCATCTGCACTGGGTCTGCAGAAGATTGGCCCTGTCAGCTGTCAATCAGCAATGAGGGAGGGACTCACGGAGCCTTCTCCGAGGACTTACTGACTACTGATAGATGCTGCAGAGAAGGTGGCATTGTGCCCACAAGCCTCTATTGGATAGTTCCAAACCTGCGGTCGGTCATACGAGTGCCCCTGGATGAACTTGGTGAGTGGGTCACGAAACAAAACAAAGAGGTGGACATGAGAAAGGGATTTGTAGGGAGCTGGGAGGGGCGTGAGTGGTAAGCGGAGGGAAGGAGGTGTGACAGGTTAAGAGGGAACTCCGAGAGCCGGATGGAAAGTCATTAAGAAGGCACTGTATACATGCATGAAATTGACAAGAAACAAGAAAACGTGGGACATGGATGTATACACAAAGAAATCTTACTCGGCTGTAAAAAACAAATACCAAGTGGTCAGCCCAAAAAAACGTACACACACAAGCAACGCTAGACGGACTCACTAGGTTGTGTTTATACATTGACACCTGTGTGTAAATGTAGCAATAATAAAGAAATAGCAGATAGAAATAATGCGTGAAAAGTGAGAAGGGGGCTGAGGGTAGAGGAAGGGGCACCAGTGGGAGGGGGCAGGATGTGGTAACAGGATTTAAAACTAGCGACTGTATTATACACATACATACGTATGCATGTATGTATACACACATGTATGTATGTGAGATATAATCATGAAACCCACTATTATGTACAATTAATAAATGCTAACTGACATGGAAAAAAAGACTGAAATCCTAACATTCCCATGAAAACGGACCAAACTAGAGATTCCTTTTAAGCAAACTAAGCTACACTCAAAATAAAGATCACATTTTCTCCTATAAGTTTAAACTTGCGTTCCACATACATATATTATGTGTGTGTTTACAATGTGCCTGTGGGTGGGGGAGATGGTTTGAATTGGAATGGCTCCCATAGATTTATATGTTTGGATGCTTAGCCCATAGGGAGTGGCACTATTAAGGAGTGTGACCTTGTTAGAACGGATGTGGCCTTGTTGGAGGAAGTGTGTCACTGTGGAGGTGGGCTTTGAGATCTTACATATGCTCAAGCTATACCCAGTGCTGTACACAGTCTCCTTTTACTGCCTTGGGGTCAAAATGTAAAATTCTCATCTCCTTCACTACTATGTCAGCCTGCAGACCGCCATGCTTCCTGCCATGATGATAATGGACTAATTCCTGAAACCCTTAAGGTGGCCCCAGTTAAATGTCTTTCTTAATAAGAATTTGCTGTGGTCATAGTGTCTCTTCACAGCAATAAAAGCCCTAAATAAGACAGGAGGGGCAGGTGTGGTGGCACAGAGGACCGCAGATCTCTGAATTTGAGGCCAGCCTGGTCTACGTAGTGAGTTCCAGTATGACCACAGCTACATACTGAAGCACTGTCTTAAAAAAAAAAAAAATAGTGTTTGGTCCTCTGACCCTAGAGACAAGGATCCAAAGTAAGTGTTAGTAAGGGTTAGTGGAGAATGTAGAATAACTAGTGAACGCAGAAGGGGGACTGATTTAAAGGAAGCCAATAAGAGAGAGAAGGTGGGGCCAAGGAGACCAATAACAGGGAAAGGGTGGAGCCAAAGGACAAATAAGGGGAAGAGGGTGGAGCCAGGGATGGGCAGTAAGGGACATTAGAACCGAAAATAATGAGAAGATATGAAAATGTTACTGTGAGACTGATCTGTGACAAACCAAAGTATAAACCCAAAAGAAGAATGCTCAGACTTAACGTGGTGGCAGGAGCCTGTTCCCCTAGCACTTGGGAAACTGACATGGAAGAACTGAGCCTCTTCTTCCCGCCTCTCCCCATCTGCCTCACCCCTCCCTCCATTTCCTCCTCTCCCTGCTCTGCCTCCTCCATCTCTTCCTTTCTCTTCCTCTTCCCCCTTCCACTCCCCCTCCCCCTCTCTCTGCTCCTCCCCCTCCCTCCCTCAGATTCTTGCTATTTAGCTCAGGCTAGCCTCACCATACACACGAAAGCTCTTCAAAATGGATCAAGAATTTAAACAGAAGACTTAAATCTACAACCTGCTTAGAAGGAAACATGGGATAAAACTTCTTAACTGTGGCTTTGGAATGAATTTCTTAGCTTTGACACCCAAACTAGAGGAAATACAAGAAAAAGTAAGTTGGATTTCATTGAAATTAAAAGCTTTGTGTATGTCAAAGGGGATTATCAGCCTCATGCACAGGCAGCTCACAGAGTGTTTGGAAATATTTGAGGATTATGTATCTGACAAGAGATTCATATCCAAAATATGTAAAGAACTCCTAGAGTTTAAAAAAAAATGCAATAACTCAATTTAAAGCAAAGTAGCTAGGTAAGGTATCCCATCCCTGTAAGGCCAGTACTCAGGAAGCAGAGGCAGGAGGGTTGAATTTAAGGTTGTCCTGGCTACATAGCAAGGCTATAGGTAAAGGAGTTGAGTGGAACTGCTGAAGGTAGCCACTCCCACCCAGCCTCTGCATCTGGAGATCTGAACTCCCGTCCCCCTGCCTGCACTGCCTGCACGGCAAGCACTTCACCCACTGAACCATCTCCCTAGCCTGATACATTGTGCTTTTGGCTACTTTACATCTGGATATCTGACCTAGTTATCACCACATAGTTTTTATGCTTGTATTGATTTGGGGCAGGCACCAGATTAATTGCTATCTAAGAAAGAATAAAAGCCAATTTCATCTTCATAAGAGGCTTCCATTGTGAAGGCAAAGAGTGCCATGGTGAACTGTGGGGAAGCTGACTCTAATGCTGTCTGAATCTTCAGGGCCCCCAAAGTTTCCTGTGTCAGCCTTCAAGTATCAGAAGGTGGTAGAAAATTTAAGGGTGGGGTCTATTGAGAAGCTGTTAGGACATTGGGGTCGAGTCTCGGGGGGACACTGAGACTGCATCCTGCCTCTCAATCTTCCTTTGCTCCTTGGCCACCACGAAGTTCAGCAGCTGTGCCCAGTGAGGTACTCCTTTCTTATACACCTCATCAGACTGGAAAGACATGGAACCAATCTCGGGAACTATGGGCCAGGCTTTCCTTCTTTTAAAATGATGTCCTCTAGCATTGTGTCAGAGTGATGGGTATCTGACTTGCACATCATCATTAGCTGGAACAGTGAGACACATTGTATGCCATCTGAGTAATCACTCGGCCCACACAAAAGTAACAACTCCTGACCTTTAGACCAAGTGGACCTCACACTATGGACAAAGTCACTCTGTATGGGACAACTGGTCTCCACAAAGCTCTGTTTTACTTTGCCTTCAATTAGCATCAATAGCAAGTCTTTAAATTTGTATTTCTAATTTACTTTTAAGATATATTTGTGTAGTAAAAAATAAATAAAAATCCTTGTCCAACCATTGTCTTGAGGCATCTGTCTGTCTCTGTCATTGGTCATTCTCTTGATAGGAATGGAAGGACAGTGGACAGAGTCTGACCCCCCCCAAAAGGAGTAGACAACAGGCAGGAGGAGAAGGTTGGATAGGACTCGACAGAGTAGAGCCTTCACTCCCACTAGACCAAGCCTGGTCTGCTTTGACCCCTCCTCCATTCCAAGGTTAGTATGATCAAGTCCCAGGCTCCCCCTAAGAAATGAAGACAGGGGTGGGGGCAGCTGGACTGACCTGAGCTGTGGGGACCCACTTCCACCCATGGAGGTCTTGAGTTTCCCTGGTGGACTTTCTGGCCACATGAGATTGAAGTCAGATGTATCTGAAATAGAGGCAGAGCCAGATGTGGAATCAGGATACAGATACTCAGTACAGCACTGTACTTTAGGGAGCCTGATAACAAGTACTCACTGTGGCTTCCTTTTTCAATATGTAAATTCATTTTGATTTCTATATGAGTAAAATCTATAAAATTAAGGAGTAAATAGAACATTTGAGATTTGTATTGGTTTACACTTAAGCGGATAATATTTTAACAACCATGTCAGTTTTTTTCAGATGACTGGAATGGGCTATGTGAAGAGTTTGTAATTGCAGAAAACTTAGTGGGCAGCTAGAAATTCGTGTACAGTATCTATAATTGTATCATTAGATTTTAAACTCCTTTACATTTGAGAAGTCTGGACTTAACCGGCAAAGAAACATGTGAGAAGTGATGGAAATGGATTGTAAATGTCAGCGTCATGTTTGATCATACCAAGGTGACCTTAAAATGCCATCTTATGCACTTTAATTTAACAAGACTGATTTCCTAAAATATCAAATATTTGATATAACCAAGAATTTATATTGAACTACTGGAACAAATAGCTAGAAGATATTTCAGTTGTCTCACTGGGGGCGGGAAGGGGGGGAGCAAGCTGTAGGCAAACTGTTCAGCATGGCCGGAGGGAGGAGGGAGGCGGTGGGGAGGTGGGCCTCCTTGTAAAGCTCTGTCTTCCCTTTTCATTGGAAACTAGGAAAGCCAGCTTCGCCCAAATGTGAAGACTGTGTTCCTTTATCAGATGTAATCTCAGGACCTCTGTCCCCTCCAAATGCTAGCAATCCATCAGCAACCCATCCACAAGCCTTTCCTCATGTCAGACACCACAGCTCTTCCTTTTAAAACTGCAATTTCCCTGGGAAGAACCAACACATTAAGTCCCTAAAACCTTAATGGGATAGTATTGACTGAGTTGCTTTCTTCTCTGAAAGGATAGACTGGACACATAAAAATGGAAAGAAGGAGCTAAGAACATAATTTTAAAGCACACACACACACACACACACACACACACACACACATCACACCACACCACACCAGCTTGGAGCTTATCTCTAACAAGTACTTATTCTAATGCCTGCAACTCTTCAATGACAGCTAACTGGCCCATCTTACAATGAGGAAACTAAAGCCGAGAATTAAAGTAGCTCGCCCGGTTACACAAACACTAGAAGAAGAGTCAGAATCTGAATTACCTCTCCACGTCCACCCCAACCCGGAAACCCCCGCACCAGCCGTTGTTCACCGGTAGACAAATGGAGTCCAGTTGGCTACCAACACAAAAGAGATCTCTCCTGTGTTGACACTAATTTTTGCAATACTTTATTCGGTTCTCATAAGGAGTCGTAGACCTCTTCAGGCTACTTATTGCAGAATAGAGGCATTGGGTTCCTTGGAACAAGTCTAATCTTCATCATCAAGAGAGCCAGCAGTGAGTGCGTACCATGGTTGATCTTTTGAGACTGGGTTACCTCACTTAGATATTAGCCTGGAAAATTGGAATACCCAAAACATAATCCACACATCAAATGAGGTACAAGAAGAATGGGGGAGTGGCCCCTAGTTCTGAAAAGACTCAGTGTAGTAGTATAAGGCAAAACCAGAACAGGGAAGTGGGAAGGGGTGGGTGGGAGAACAGGGGGAGGGAAGGGGGCTCATGTGACTTTTGGGGAGTGGGGGACCAGAAAAGGGGAAATCATTTGAAATGTAAATAAAAAATATATTGAATAAAATAAAATAGAAAGAAAGAAGGAAAGAAAGAAAGGAAGGAAGGAAGGAAGAAAGAAAGAAAGAAAGAAAGAAAGAAAGAAAGAAAGAAAGAAAGAAAGAAGACAGATAGCCCAAAATGTATAGAGTAACCTATTCACATATTTAAGAACTACATGAAAGCTTAAAAATTGTAGCAGGAGAGGAACAGATGAAAATGGAGAAAGAAATTAGAAGCTAACCATTGATTTGAAAATATTCAAATGCATATATTTAATAACAAAATGTACAACAAACACAAATGTAAGCAGAATTTGAAAATTGTGAAATAGATCAATTTCAAAAGCATAAAAAGTGTTGAAACTGTTCAACATGTGTAACTTGAGCTCAACAACACAAAGGAAAAGAAAATGAAATAACATATATTATTTTTTGAAAAAAATCATTTTCACAGATTATTACCCATACTAACTGGATTCTTTTCTGGGTTATGCATGTATGTACATGTGTTTTCTTCACCAAACATGAGCTGGATTTAGAGATATCTAAGAAAATAAATCTCAACTGAGAATTTAAAATAAATAAAATAAAAGAGAGCCAGCAGTTCAACGAACAAACAATCCAACAAGAAACAGCAAATGCAACAGCAAACGCAGGAGCAGGAACCAGAAGGAACCAGCAGGAACTGGCAGAGGGCCGCAGCACTGGCAGTATATGCAGCAACAGCAGCAGGTGGGAGTTGCAGGGGCAGAAGCAGGGGCAGGGGTAGTAGCTGGGTACTGGGCGGCAGCAGCAGCAGCAGCAGCAGCAACAGCAGGGGAGTAGCCACCAGCCTCAGGCCCTCTCAAGAGTCTCCTGATTATACCTTCTCCAGAGTCCCCAGACTTAAACTTTCTGCAGCTGGCAAAAATCACGCCCCTGCTAGTGCCCAAGACATATCACAATCACCTGCTGAGAAGCGGCCTCTTATCCCACACCTGGAATTAAAACAAAAACATATTCACATAAAATAACTGGGTTTTTAAGAAACAAAAATTCTCACTGCAGTCCTATGTCGTTATTTTACTCGGAAGGAATCCCAGTTACAAAGCTAATCCTGACCAACTCACTCTTCTGAAAATCTTGTTGGAATGAGGTTCTCCCACGGAAGAGAAATATTTCAACACTGTTCCCTGAGTACCGGTCCTCTCGACACTCAGATACACATCTGAAGAGGATGGTTAATGGCATGCTCAGTATATACCATTTAGTAGCTGGCCTGGGAACCACAATGACCACCCACAGCCCCCTCCACTCCCACCCCCACCCCCTCAACAACACACAACACCTCAGCAACCATCTGCACGGGTCTCTTTTGGTCATTGGCTCTTTGATCATTTGGTCACTGTCCCCTGAGGCTGAGGATCCTGTACCTCAGGTCACTGTGCTAGTCTCAGATCAAGAGCACATCACTTGCCCATATAGCATCTTAGCCGATCAAGGACAGACCGAGTGGCACGCAAGTGGGACACCAAATGTGACCCTATTTCTCCCTGCCTGTTTTATAAAAGCAGCCCTGCCTCCTGTCAAATGCTAAGGTCAATTGTTCCTGCCAAGGGACTCTTCCTTTTATTTTACACTGAATCACAGGAGCCAGGAGTGTTTCAGCTGCAGCTATAGTCACATGACTACCTGTACCACAGCCTGGACTGGCTGTAGAACCCTGTCCTGTACTGTGCACCACTCAGAGCTGACAGCCTTGTGTGGTACCACCTGCTATGCAGACACTAGGTATAGCAGGATTCTAACTAGAGCAGGATTTCCAAGTGTGAAGAACAAGCTTCCTCCAGAACCCTAAGGAGACAGTCTGACTGGTGTTGCCCTCCTCCTTCGTGACAGGATGGCATAATGTGGAAGACATGGAAATGCATGTTTTAGGGGTCAGAAAGATGGCTCTGTGGTTGGGAGCTAGTATTGATTTAACACAGTGGTTCTCAACCTCCTTGATGCTGTGACCCTTTAATACAGTTCCTCACGTTGTGGTGACATTCCCCCCAACCATAAAATTTTTTTTTGCTACTTGATAACTGTAATTTTGCTGCTGTTATGAATTATCATACACTATCTGTGTTTCTCGATAGTCTTAGGAGATTCCTGTGTAAGGGTCATTCAATCCCCAAAGGGATTGCAACTCACATGCTGAGAACCACTGTTTTGGGATTTTGGGTTTTTGGGGGGTTTTGGTCTTTTAAGACAGGGGTTCTCTCTCTGTGTAGCCCTGGCTGTCCTGGAACTCACTCTGTAGACCAGGCTGGTCTTGAACTCAGAAATCTGCCTGCCTCTGCCTCCCAAATGCTGGGATTAAAGGCATGCACCACCACTGCACACTGGCGAGTACCACTGTTCTAACAGGACCTGCACACCATGGGTCCTGCATGCACGTAGTGCGCATACACATGAAGAGACAAGGCACTCATACACATATGATGAAAACTAACCCTTTTAAAGGAAAGGGATCCCAAGAATCAACTGACAAGAATTTCAGTTTTATATCAAGTTTTCAACTCCTTGACTGCCGTCTTGTCTTACAATATTTGTTCTCTCCCCCAGCCTTATAGCTAGCCAGATGGTGAGTGATTCTGCCCACAGGCCCTGTCTTTGCCTGCTTTACAGGACCACTCCCAGTTTCAGTCAGGCTTCTGAGGAAGTACATGTTTAAACTGTGTGGTTCTTTCTTCCTGAACCTGCCCTGAATGGCTAGGTTTGCTCTGCCAACCACTCCCACCAGGAGTTATTACCTTACCACACCCCCAGAAGCACTGGGTGGGGGGGGGGCAGAGGGGGAGTTGATCAACCATGGACTGGAACTCCAAACATAGAGCCCAAATCAAGTTGCCCTCTGTTTTAAGTTGATTAGCTTAGGTATTTTGTGACAGTGTCAGAAAGCTAACACGAGTGCAGAGTTGTACACAGGAATAAAAGAAGGGAGTAACTGTAAATAAGGATCTTTGGAATCAGTGGGGGGATTATTGGGGTCCCGAGGGGGGTTGAGAATCATCCAAGGAGGTATGAGGCAAGAAGATAGAACTCAGAGAAGCACCAAGGTCTAAAGAGGCCCACAGAGGATGACGGAGTATCCCAAGCACAGGAGAAGAGGTAAAAATGGTATATGCCCAAGACTGGTGTCACTGAGTTTTTAGACTAGCCAGAAAGGAAAAACAAGACAAGCAATAGAAAATAAATAATTGAAAGAAAGATCAGCAGCACTTAAGCAGCCTGTGACAATATGCTTTGTTTCCTGTGGTAATTAGCACAAACGCCGTAGTTTAAAACACCAGAAATGTAGCCTCACACAATTCTAGAAGAGGCAGACATCTGAAATCACTGTTACTTGGCTGAAATCAAAGAACAGAGCTTTCCCCGGGGGAGGATCCGTTTCCCGTCCCTTCTAACATCTTCTTGTCTCACATAAGGCCAGCATCTCCAAACCTCCCTTTGCCCCATTATCACACTGTCTTCCCTACCATGTATCAAATCCCTCTTTCGCCTGTGTCTAAGGGCATTAATGAGTGTGCTTAGGACCCACCAGGTAACCCAGGGTAAGATCTCAACTATGGAAATCAGCCTCCTCTTACTGAGACAAAACACTGGAGAGGATTCATTTCTAAAGAGAAATACAGGCCGAGGAGAAGGCTCAAGGAAGCACTTGATGCCTATGTGGTGTGGGCCAGAATTTGGGTCCCCAGAACCCATCTAAGAGCTAAGTAGGCCTGGTGGCCGCCTGTAATCCCGGTATTCAAAAAGCAGTTAAGAAATTCCAGAACCAGCCAAAACCCTGAGCGTGGGTTCAGTGAGAGACCTTGCCTAGATAGTTAAGATAGAAAGAGATCAAAAAGTCACCCACCAGCAACCTTGTGCCTCCACACAAGCAGGCACATACGCACACAAACCACACACACACACATTCATATAAAAAGAGGAGGGGTGGAGGTTTGGGTCCAGGAATGGCTAGGCAACACATCACACTGAGAACAAACAGCAAAGCAAAATCCTTTTTATCCTTAGGATAGAAACAAGGATAGAAGCAACTAGGTTCCATGCATTTCCTTTCACAAGCATACACTCAGTGTCCTACAAGCACAACCAATTGCCAACAGTCCCATAGGCTGGGGAACAAGCTTTGAGTGTGTGTGTGTGTGTGTGTGTGTATGTGTGTGTGTGTGTGTGTGATGCTGGAGATGGTCTCAAAGGCTTTGCTCACAGTGAGTAAGCTTTCTACCACAGAATAGCAACCCCAGCCCAGGACTAAGCCTTTAACAACCCACCTTAGGGAAATGCACTCAACAAACCATCAAGAATAATCTCCCCCAAATTTCTCCTTCTTCCCCTCTCCCCTCCCCTTGTGCTCTGTCCATCTTGCCCTCTCTCCCCCATGTCTCTTCCTCGCCCCCCCCACCTCTCTCCTCCCTCCCCCTTCTCTCTCCTCCCTCCCCCTTCTCTCTCCTCCCTCCCCCTCTCTCTCCTCCCTCCCCCTTCTCTCTCCTCCCTCCCCCTCTCTCTCCTCCCTCCCCCCTCTATCTCCTGCCCCCCTCTTTCCTCCCTCTCCCTCTCACTCCTCACTCCCTCCTCTATCCAGCTCCTGCACACTGGGATTTTGCTCCTACCTATCTACTTCATCCTTAAACAACAATTTTTCTACCCATTTTTCAATTATTACAACAAAAGCTTACAAGTTAAGAGAAACAATGCTGTGTTCTTCCCAGAGCCAGCTGTTGCCTGACACAAAGTAACAGTGATTCTCAACACTGCTAGCAATTGTTATGAAAATGCATCTCTCTGTATCCTGTTGTCATGGCAGCTAAAGATCAAGACATGCCTGCTAGGCACAGCAATTTATAGTGATTTGAAAGACTGTTTGGAGGCGGGGGTTGGGGTGGGGGACATTAAAATGCATAACTGAATGCAGAATGCATGTGAAACCTTAGCCCAGCAAAGTACAATGTCAGTTATTCAAATAACGTTAAAGCAACATAGATCATTGACTTCCACCAATGTTATGTTCATTATTTATGATCAGGGAATCCGTTTATTGTTTTTCTCAGCGTTTGGAATTTCCCCATTACCTGTGCTGTCCAGGCACTGTTTGACCTGAACACAAATACCAACCAATGCCCACACCACATTGTGACGCTCACAGTTGTTGAGGCTCCCCCTGGCCCCGTTTCTTTGTTTGCTAAGCTAGAGATACCTCTTAGGTGAGTTTCTTCCCTGGACCAGCACTGCTTGAAATTTCACAGCATGACCAATTCTCTCTGCCTCCAGATTGTAATTGTCCCTCCAAGACACGGTCTCTACATTGACATCATAGCTTTGGTCCTTCTGAAGGAGCAGAAGAAAAACCCAGGAAGACAGACAAAGGGTTTAAGATGCCAAGCAAGAACATAAAAGGTTCAGAGGCAAATAATTGACTACAAAATACCACATTTATTAGCAATTTGGATGGCAGTTGGGCCCCTAATCCTTCCTGTTGGTTATCCCTCAGAATCACCCAGAGAAACCAAAAGCATTTGGGAGGCAGAGAAACGGAGACCAGGGAGGATTAGGGACTGCAGTGGCTAGGCTAGAGACCTAAGAGTCTGACATTGCTAACTCATTGTTCCAACAGGGTGTGCTGGACAAGGGCCTACGGAATCTTACTGGGAATCCTGAAGCTTAACTGAGCGCTGCCCCTCCAAGGATAATTGGTTACACTAATTTTCCCACAGATGTGTAATCACCCACACTTGGGTCTTGACTTTATGCAGATGAGTTTTTATCTTACTCGGAGTATCTCTGAGCCTATCAGTTTTTGTTTGGTTGGTTTTTCTGTTTTGATTTATTTTCCCTTTTATTGAAAATATTTTTCCCTAGCGTAATGTATCCCAATTACAGTTCCCCTCCCTCTACCGCTCCCTGCGCCTCCTCACTTCCTCTCCCATCCAGTTTTACCTTCCTCCGTCTCTCACTAAAAAACAAGTGTAAGAGTCCAAGAATCGCTGAAAGAAGACCCCAGACTTGAATAGCATGCAAAGACAAAGAACGTTTATTCTGCAGAACACAGTCAGCACGAGGGGGGTTCAACCATCCACAAGGAGACCATGAAGGAAGCTCCTTTTAAAGCCAGTTAGGGGCTTTCCAGCTGAGGTTGGGTCTCCTTCAATCTAAATTGGTTGGGCTATGGTATGAGATATTTGTACACTTCTGGTTAGTTCATACCTCAAGGGAAAGGGGGTTACCTTCCATTTTTGTTGTAAGCCCCTGGCCAGATATCAGGGCAGTTGCTGATTGGCTACCCTTTTTCTGTGTCTTTTCCAAGTAGACACTGTGAGAAATGGAAGTGTAAGACCTAACGTAGCTGCCTGTTCTAAGATGGAGTGAGTTAGGTCCTGTTACAAGCAAGTTTCTAGTGAATATAATATGATATAATATAAAGATTTTTTTTTTAAAACCTAACACATTTAAACAGGATAAAATATGCAAACAGAAGGGAAAAGGTCCAAGAGGAGACATAAGAAACAGAGATCCACTTGTTTATACACTTAGAAATTCTATAAAAACACTATACTCAAAATCATAATACATATGCAAAGGACCTGTAGGGAGAAAAATGTAAATAAATACAATAAAAATAATAATAATAAGATTAGGGGAAAAAAGGGAAGAGCCCTGACCAGACGTTATGAGTCAAGGAACCGCCATGGATATCGAGTTTACATTTTGTTGGCATCTACCGAGGGTCATGCAGCAGACAAATCAGGAGTACTTTGTTTCCCCAGGAGACTCCCTTAGAGGAAACTGAATTTTCATTTGCAAGTGGTAATCAGTTGGAGATTGCTTCTTGGTTAGGGACAGGATATGTGTCTACCTCTCCTTCAACTCCAACTTTCCCAACTCATGTGGACACAGACCCTGTGAACACTGCCTCAGTCTCTGAGTTTACACGTATGTCAATCTTGTTGATTTCGAGGGTCTTGCTTCCTTGGCTCATATACTCTCTTCGCCTCCTCTTCTGCAGGGTTCCCTGAGCTGTGAGGGGAGGGATTTGATGGAAACATTCCACTTAGGGCTAAGTACTCCAAGCTCTGTCACCCTAGGTTCATGGACTATTTAGTCTCAGGTTCCTGGTCACCCTAGGAGTGTCCAGTATGGGTCCCATCTCATGGAGTGGGTCTTAAATCAAATCACATATTGGTTGGTCACTCCCACAAGCTCTAGGCCACCATTGCACTAACTTATCTTGCAGGCAGGACAGCTGCCTTGAAGATCAAAAGGTCTGTGACTGGATTGGTGGTTACTATCTTTCCTCTGGTGGCATGCAGAGCGCCATCCTGTATCAAAGGCACTAGCAGGTAGGAGTAAAGGCTCTATGTGGGCATCAGTTTGATTCCTTCATGCTTAGTGAATTGGGCAGGTGCTGACTTCCAATGGAGCCTTGCCATCAGTTGTCTTGGCAATGGCCTGGGTTGTCTGGAGATTCCCTGGGGTCCCCCCCAACCAACGTCTCAATTCTGTGTAATCCAATCCCAGAACCGGAAGCTTCATTTGGTAAAAAGGAGATGGTTAGCTGGAGCTCTGTCTCTCCCATTGTTGATAATCTCATTTAGATCACTCTCCCATGAAAATATATTTTAGGAAGTTTCTATTGTATTTGGTTTCCATACTACCCCTCAAATGTCCCTGACTTTTATCTGTCTCTCCTGATATTTCCTCCCTCAGCCTCTCTTATATCCCTCTCTCCACACGACCTCCTGCCCCAATCCCTGTCATCCATCCATAACTATTTTATTTCCCTTGCCTATAGAAATCTCTCTGTCTGACCCGAGTCCTTTACTCTATATCTATAACCTCTCTGGTTCTATGGATTGTGGCTTGGTTATCGTTGACTTAATAGCAAATAAGCACATGTAATCAAATACATGCCATATTTGTCTTTCTGGGTCTGGGTTATTACCTCACTAAGAATGACTTTTTACATTTCATTCATTCATCTACGAATTTCATCATTTTATCTTATCTTTGGACAACTGAGCAATACTCCATTGTATAAATGTACCATATTTATTTTTATCCACTCATCTGTTGAGTTATGTCTAGGTTGTTTCTGGCTATTTGAATAGAGGAAAAATGAACATGGTTGAGCAAGTATCTCTGTGGTAGGATGAAGCATCCTTTGAGCATTTGCCCAAGAATACTGTGTTGGTCAGGGGTTTCTAGAGTAACAGAACCTTCTATAGAAAAAGAAGGGGGAGGGAATTATTACAATAGCACAGAGGCTGTAGCCCAGCTAATCCAACTGTGGCTGCCTATAAATGGAAGGTCCTTTCCATAGTGGCTGTACAAGTTTGCACTCCCATCAGCCATGGAGAAGTGCTCCCCTACTCTACCTCCTAGCCAGCATGAGCTTGTTTTATTGGTCTTAGCTGTAGTTTTGATTTGCAGTTCCCTAATGACTAAGGATGTTGTTTTATTGGTCTTAGCTGTAGTTTTGATTTGCAGTTCCCTAATGACTAAGGATGTTGAACATTAGGTGGTTTTTGTTGTTGTTGTTGTTGTTGTTGTTGTTGTTTGGTTTTGGTTATGTTTTTTGAAAATTCTGTTTAGAACTATACCCCATTTTTAATTGGACTATTTTTTCTTGATATTTAGTTTTTTGGGGTTCTTCATATATTTTGGGTGTTAGCCCTCTGTCATCTATGTAGTTTGTTAAAAAAAAATCTTTTCCTATTCTGTAGGCTTCTACCTTGTCTGAATGACAGTGTCCTTTGCCATATAGAAGTTTTCAGTTCTGTTAGACCCCATTAATTAGTTGTTGATCTTAGTACCTGTGCTAATTGCGTTCTTTTCAGAAGTTGATTTTTTTTTCCTGTGCCAATGAGTTCAAGGCTATTCCCTACTTCCTCTCCCATTAGGTTCAGTGTATCTGGTTTTATGTTGAGGTCATTGATCCATTTGGAGTTGAGTTTTGTGCAAAGTGGTAAGTAGGGATCTATTTTCATTCTTGCACATACACAGTCCAGTTTAACCAGCACCATTGTTTGAAGATGCTGTCTTTTTTCCTCTGTGCTTTTCTGCCTGTGTTTTGTTGTTGTTTTGTTTACCAAAAATCAGCTGTCCATATGTATGTAAATTTACATATTTACATCTAAATCTTCAATTTAATTCTATTTATCAAGCCATCTGCTTTTGTGCTAATAGCATTGTTTTTATCACTATAGCTCTATCATATAACTTGAAATCAGGGATGGTGATACCTCCAACAGTTCTTTTATTATTAAGGATTGTTTTGGTTATTCTGGATTTTGTGGGGGGGGGTGTAAGTGTGTGTGTGTGTGTGTGTGTGTGTGTGTGTGTGTGTGTGTGTGAGTGGGGGAGTGTCTGTGTTTCCATATGACGCTGATAATTGTCCTTTAAATATCTGTGAAGAATTGGGGTTTTGATAGAGAGTACAATGAATCTTTACATTGCTTTTGATAGAATGGCCATTTTTACTACCTTAATCCTACCAACCCATGAACACAGAAGAATTTCCCATCTTCTGATATATTCTTCAATTTCTTTTTTCAATGTTTTATAGATTTTATCATACAAGTCTCTCAATTGTTATCTAAGATATTTTACATTATTTAAAGCTATTGTGAAAAGCCATTTGTATACATATAAGGGCTGCTGGGTTTTGTGTGTTAATTTTGTTTCCAGCCACTTTGCTAAAAGTGTTTTATCAGCTGTAGGAGCTCCCAGGTAGACTTTTTGGGGTCATTTATTTGTGCGTACTATCATATTGCTTGCAAACAATGATGGTTTGACTTCTTCCTTTCCAATTTGTATCTTCTTGGTCTCCTACAGTTCTCCTATTGCTCTAGGTAAAACTTTAAGTACTATATTGCATAAGTATGGAGAGAGTGAACCATCTTACCTTGATCCTGATTTTAGTAGAATTACGTTAAGGTTTTTCTCCATTTACGTTGATGTTAGCTATGGCTTGCTGTAAACCATATTGCCTTTATGATGTTGAGGTGTGCCCCTTGTATCCCTCATCTCTCCTGGAGTTTTTATTATGAATGGGGTGTTTGATTTTGCCAAAAACCTTTTCTGTGTCTAATAAGATGACCATGGGTTTTTTATCTTTCAGTTTGTTTTTGTGGTAGATTCATTGCATTTATCAGTTTACATATGTTGAACCATTCTTACATTTCTAGGGAAAAGCCTACTTGATCATGGTGGATGATCTTTTTGGATGTGTTTTTTTTTTCTTGGATTTAGTTTGCAAGTATTTTATTGAGAATTTTTACATCTACATTCATAAGAAAAATTGGTCTGTAATTCTCTTTCTTTGCTGAGTCTTTGTGTGATTTGGGTATCAGAACAATTGTGGCCTCATAAAACAAATTAAGTGATGTTCCTTCTGTCTCTATTTTGTGCAATAATTTAAGGATATTGGCATTAACTCTTCTCTGAAAGTTTGGTAGAAAGGATAAAGAGATGATTCAGTGTTTAAAAGCACTGGCTGCTCTTCCAAAGGATCCAGATTCAATTCCCAGAACCCACATAGCAGCTCAAAACTGACTATAACTCCAGTCCCAGGGGATACCTTCACACAGATATGCAGGCAGCAAAACACCAATTCACATAAAAAATAAAAATATTTTTTTAAAAAAGGAAAAAGTCTGGTAGAATTTCACAGTAAAACAACCTGGCCCTGGGCTTTTTTTGGTTGGAGATTTTAAATAGCTGCTTCTGTTTTACTAGGGGTCACAGCTGTTAAACAGCTTACCTGATCTAACTTGGATATGTGGTATGTATCAAGAAAATTATTTTCTTTTAGATTTTTTTAAATTTGATGGAGTACAAGTTTTTAAAGTATGTCCTTATGCTTCTCTGGATTTCTTGGTGTTATTTTTATATCCCCTCTTTTATTTCTAATTTTGGTATTCTCTCTGTCTTTTAGTTAATTTAGATAAAGGCTTGTCAATCTTACTGATTTTCTCAAAGAAAATTTATTTCATTGATACTTTGTATTGTTTTTCTTGTTTCTATTTTATTCATTTCAGTCTTGAATTCGATCATTTCTTACAATTTACTCTTTAGGGGTGTAATTTCTTCTTTTTGTTTTTTCTTCTGGAGAATATGATGTGTTATTAAGTTACTAGTCTAAGATCTCTCCAGTTTTTTGTGTAAGTGCTTAGTGCTATGAACTCGCCTCCTAGAATCATTTTCATTGTGTCCCATAAGTTTGGGTATGTTGTATATTCGTTTTTATCCAGTTCTAGAAAATTCTACTTTTTCTTAATTTTTCGTCAGCTCATTTTTCATCTAGTAGTTAGTTGCTAAGTTTCCATGAGTTTGGAAGCTTTGAGTTGTTTCAGTTGTCAGTGATAAATGATATCCAGTTTTAAGCTGTGGTAGTCAGATAGAATGCGGGGTGTTATTTCAATTTTCTTGAATCTATTAACATTTGCTTGTGTATGAGTATGGGTCTCCCCACTCTCGTGGATCACTGGCTGATTCAGTCCACAAGGGCAGTGGGAGCAGAGACAGGGGTGGGGCGTCAGAACCCCTGTGATCTACAGGGAATCATCACACCAAGACTGATTGTCAGTAGGCAGATCAACTTTACTTAGGGTGATTGACAACTTATAAAGTTTTGGGGGACTGAAGGTAGAGATATCCAGGACAGGCAAAAATGATTGCCTGGGAGCTTTAGGGTACCTAGAATGACTCGTTAGCTTGTGGGACGATTTCAGGAATCTCAGGTGCTGGCTGAACAGGTGCTGTCAGGAGGAAGGAAATTGATCCTATAGACTAATTGAGGCTATGTGACACTCCTCATGTAGAGGCAAGTGTGGGGGCTTAGAATACCCTGGACAAAGTCAGAGAAGGAAAAACTCTGTTAACGAAGGTGTCCCCCATTACATGCTAAGCTCCAGAAGGCTATCTGGTCAATGGTAACGTTTGACCTTAATTAGCAGAGTTTTCCCACATCCAAGTCAATTTTGGAGAAAGTTCCATAAGATACTGAGAAGAAGGTATATTCTTCTGTGCTTGGGTGAAGTGTTCTATAATATTTGTTAGGTCCATTTGATTTATAAAGTCAGTTAGCTCAACCATTCCTCTGTTAAATTTTTGTCTGGGTGACCTCTTGCTTGGCAAAACTGGTGTATAGACATCTTCCACTATCACTGTGTGAAGGTCAATATGTGATTTAAACTGTAGTAGTGTTTCTTTTATGAATTTGGGTGCCCTTGTGTTTGATGCATAGAAGTTGGATGAAAGTCAGTTTTGTCAGATATTAAAATGGCTATACCAGCTTGCTTCTCAGGTCCATTTCCTTGGAGTATCTTTTTCCATCTTTTCATCCTGAAGTAATGTCTATCTTTGATGTTAGGGTGTGTTTCTTGGATGCAACAGAAGGATGGATCCTATTTTCACATTCATTCTGTTAGTCTTTTTATTATGGGACTGAGACCATTGATGTTAAGAAATATCAATGAGCAGTGTTTGTTGATTCATGTTATTTTACTGTTGTGGTGCATATGTGTGCATGTGCGTGTGTATGTGTGTTTCCCCTCTTTTGATTTGCTGGTCTAGAATTATTTATTACTTGTGTTTTCTTCAGTATGCCTAACCTCTTTAAGTTGGAGTTTTCCTTCTAGTCCCTTGTATAGGGATATATTTGTAGACAGATAATGATTAAATTTGATTTTTATCATGGACTGACTGTCTTATTCTATCCATCTATTGTGATTGAAAATTGTACTGGGTATAGTAGTCTGGGTTGGCATCTGTGGCCTCTTAGAGTCTCCAGCACATCTGTCCAGGCCCTCTGGCCTTGAGTCTCCATTAAAAAGCCAGGTATAAGTCTAATAGGTCTGCCTTTATATGTTACTTGATCTTTTTCCCTTAAAGATTGTAATATTCCTCAACCTCAGAGATCTACCTGCCTCTGACTCCCAAGCGCTAGAATTAAAGGCATGTGCCATCACTGTTGGTCTGTGTATGTTTTCATAGATTATGTTAAGGGATTTATTTATTTATTTATTTATTTCCACTTTACGGACCTTTATCATATTCATAAAGGCTATTTTAAAGTCTTTGTCTTGTGCTTCAGCTGAGTTGCAATATTCAGGGCCTACTGTGGTTGTGTTACTGGGCTCTAGTGGAGACCTGCTATTCTGGATGGCATTGATTCTGTTTTCGCTCTGGCACCCAGGCATCTGAGATTGGGAAGATTGTAATTCTAGGTGCTGATATCTGGTCTTGTCTTTGTTGGGTAGATGTTTTGTTCCTTGATCTCTGTTGCCCTCTGTGGTTCTTAGGAGAGTGTGGTAGCTGGTAGGAAATTTTTCTGCGATCCTGATAGGTATAGGCCCTGGGGGTTCCAGGTAAAATGTGTTTGGGGAGCTGACAGTTAGGAATGGGGATGGGCCAAGGAGTGAGGGCTGAGGGGGGCCATAGGATAGAAAGCAGGGTGTTCCACTGGGATCTGCTAAGTCCCCTGTGAAGGGGAGTGAACTGTAGCAGCACCAGTGTAAATCAGCTCTGGGTCAGAGCGAGGCCAAGCGAGCAGAAGCTGCATACTCTTCCTTCTGCCATGCTGCTCACTCTGTGCCTCGTTTATAAGATGAGACCCACTGGTGGGGGTGCTCAATGCTAAGTGCCCCACCTTGCAAGCATAAGGACCTGGTTTTAATCCCTAGTAAAAGGGGAGAAAAGAAGGGTACTTACCTGTTTTAGGATTCTATGATTTGTGTGAACTTGTTCCTCTGGGAAGAAATACTCTTTGATCAGTAGATACTATCTATCATATGATTTATGGGGGGTTGGGTATCGATTTCACGGCTGGTGGTTTTATATGATAATCACCAGTCCCTAGGGACTTGGAATAATTCCGCCATCAAAATTTTCCATTAGAGTGACAATATAGCTCTGTTTCAACAAGCTTGCTCAAGTAACTTCCCCACTGCAAATTCACATGATAATAGCATTATAAATGGCATCTCCAAAGACTTCAATTAAAATTGATTTGTCATTATAATCTTAGCTAATAATGGTATGGTAATGGCATTATAATGAGGAGATCAAAGACTCACATTGAAATTATTTTGGCATTGTTATCCTAGATTCTAAATGGCTTTGAATAGGCTGATCTATACATAGATTTGAAACTGTTGTGTCATAGTGCTACTAAAAGCTAAGAGAATCGGTAATGGAGTCATCCGTTTCTTTTTCCCCAGGGCCCAATGTGGAATTTCTTTTACTCTTTTCATCTTCCCTAAAGGTGGAGTTCAAACAGGGGAATCTTTAATTCCCCTACCTTAGCAGGAAAAGAGAGAGAGGCTGAGACTGTAACCATGAGTGCCTGGAAAGGCTGCTCACAACCCCACAGCTTAAGCAGAGGACAGCCCCACACAGCCTCCATCAGCAGAAGCTGGGACAGGGGCAAGCCTCTCTCTGAATGGAGCTGCATCAGGCTGACAGGAGGCTAACCAAGGGGTCATGTTGGTGGCTATGTTACTCCTGCTCCTCCACAGCAGTCATATCTAGAATAGGGAGGCCACAGCTTTAAATGTCTCTCTTCCTCCTCTGTGGCTCTGGCAATTGTGATAGTTGGATGTGTTGAGTCACGTTGAATCCTTGGATGGTACACCCGTGCATACAGTGGTGGCTCTGGTTTTCTTCAGCTTCTGTTTGTTAGCCTGAATGAAGACAATCTTACTATGTATCTTGCCTATCCCCGACTCACCACCTCCCTATCTCAGCTGGAATTTCAAGTGTGAATCGAAATGCCCTACTGGCTTTTGTATCTCTTTATTTTGACAGGTATTTAAATGAACTGGGGTGAGCCATAGCTTGGTTTATATCTACTTTGCAGAACTCCTAGCTTTGAGAATATTATTATGTCAAGCTATATGATAAGCAACAATCATATACTTCTTACTCTATGGTAGATACTCTTGAAACATTTTAAAGATAGTCAGCTAAGTAGTTATGTTCCATAAAGTTACAATGATAACTGCTGAGACAGAGACAGAGGCATAGCCCAGGTGGTAGAGTGTTCGTCTAACACTGCAGAGATCACAGGTTCAATCCCCAGTCCCACATAATTGGTTGTGGTAATGCATGCCTGGAGTCTCAGTACTCAAGAAGTAGAGGCAGAAGGATCAGAAATTCCATCATCCTTGGCTACATAGACATTCAAGGCCAACCTGGGATATTCAAGATACTGCCTTGAAAAGGTAATAAAATGACCACAGACTCATTGCTCCTAGAGAGAATGATGGGTTAGAGCCCTGCATGCCTGTTTTCTCCATGGTCTTGTCAACCAGTGGGTATAGACCCTGCTTTATTTTAGTGTGTGTGTGTGTGTGTGTGTGTGTGTGTGTGTGTGTGTGTGTAGGGACCTATGGGGCAAGAAAAAAGCCATTAAACGCCCTGGAGATGAAGTCATTAGGAGGTTGAGAGTCACCATCACTGATACCAGGAACTAAACTCTGGTCCTCTGAAAGAGCCATCGGATCTCTTAACTACTAAACCATCACCTAATCCCTAGGGCCCTGTTTTACATATATCTGGATTTGATGTCATTTTGCATGAGACACTCCCACTGAACTGACAGCTAACATCACACTACTCTAGTTCACACCTGAAGAAGGTACATCTGGTATAGCTATTTTCTCCTGTGTTATGTCACAGCATTGTGATACATAACACAGAGTCCTTCAGCACCAGGCCTAAGGCCATTTAAACAACAAAACAGGCAAAACTGTCAAAGTATGTGGAATTAATTAAGCCATTAAAAAAGCACACGCATTTATAATTTGTTCCACTTCTCCTATAGCACACCCTGTACAATTTGCCTTTTCACTCCCCAGCCAATGTCCACACCCGACCACAAAATCTCCACAGGTATTAACTCTGAGGTCACAAATAAATTTCAGCGAGTAGACAAGTTCAAAGGACAAAAATAAAAACACAAGTCATGTAAAAATATGAAAAAAGATCTTTAAATCGTTAGCTGGACATGGCATCACATACCTATAATCCAGCACTAGAGAAGTAGAGATAGGAGGATTGGGAGTTCAAAGCCATCCTCAGCTACACAGCAACTTCAAGATGCAAAGAATGGGGTGGGGGATGTGGGGAGATGACTCAGTGGTTGAAAGCATTTGCTGATCTTACACAGGATCCATGTTCAATTCCCAGCATCCACAAGGCAGCTCACAATCACCTGTAATTTCAGTTCTGAGAGATCTGATTTCTTCTTCTGACCTCTGTAAGCACCTAGAATACATGTGGGACACATACATGCAGGCATACATACAAGCATTCTCCTATACACATTAAAACTTTTTACATTTTTATTTATTTATTTTATGTCTACGAGTACACTGTCACTGCCTTCACACGCACCAGAAGAGGGCATCATATCTCATTACAGATGGTTGTGAACCACCATGTGGTTGCTTGGGATTGAACTCAGGACCTCTGGAAGAGCAGTCAGTGTGGTCTTAACCCTTAAGCCATCTCTCCAGCCCCAGAGCTTTTTACAAAGAAAGTACACAAAAATAAATAGGTAAATCATTCAATAAAACCAACAAGTTAAAATAGGATGCATGATACGTAGCCTGTGGGTTTAAACTGAAAGAAATATCAAATATATATCCATACTTGCCTGAAGGAAACTGTAAAACTGAGTTCATTTTTCTTGGCTTGGAGAACAAGATGGGGTCATTCTACATAGCCCACCCTAGTCTCAAACTTGCAACAATCCTGCTGTCACTGATTCCCACATGCTGGGATTATAGGCTCGCGGTGAGCGCCATGCTTGGCTTCCTATTTGGTTTTGTTTATTGTTAGTTAAGACAGTGTCAGAGCCTAGGTTGACCTCAAATTCAGGATCCTCCTGCCTCAGCCTTCTGGGTGCTAGTATCTCAGGGATGTGCCACTTTATCTATTCTTGTCTTGTTATTAAGGAATGGGTAGTGAGTCAAGACATTTTGCTATAGTTTTTTTTTACGTTTTTGTCTTGAATTGTATGAATGAAAATTCAAAACTTCAGCTTGAAACATATATCTGTTGCGCGAAGTATTAAAAAATAGAACCAGCTCATTCCCACACTTGTGCCTCTGCTGCAGCAGACTGGCTGGCTATGCACTGGCGGGCAGTGGCCAGCTTGTTTTTCTCTCGTAGAGATTCTGACTCTGAACTCCACAATCTCCCCACCCAGCTTGCTAGGTTCTCACTGTCGAGTCGCTACCACACCAACCCCGTGCTTCAAATACCCCACAGCCTATGTGAAGCACCTCAGGCAAACTCATACTTGGTCACTATCTTTCTCTCTTGAACCCAGAGGCCCCATGTGAAGGAAACCACAAGACAAACTTAGTTCAGAAACAATGGTAACCCAATCTCTGGGTGCAACAACTAAAACCTAATCTTGTAAGCGTTATTAAAATCTGATCCCTCTGGTGGTGGTTCCTTGCAGATCCACCAGGATACTAGGAAAGTCTAGTATATATATATGTGTGTGTGTGTGTGTGTGTGTGTGTATCTGTATCTGTATCTGTATCTGTATATGTATATGTATGTATATGTATGTGTATGTGTATGTGTACGTGCATATGTATATGTATATGCATATATAAGCTGCCATGTGGGTCTGCAAATTGCACCCAGTCCTCTGCAAGAACACATGGTGTTCTTAACCACCAAGCCTTCTCTCCAGGCTCCATTTTAGAATATTTTAAATGGTCTCGAGAACTTGGCATAGTACTACACACCTGTAATCCCGGCATTTCAGGAGGAGAGACGACGAGTTTCAGTCTAGCCTGGGCTATAAAGTAAAACCATTCTAAAAAAAAAAAAAGTCAATAAATGGTCTCTGTGCTTCGCATTCGTGACTCATGCTGGATTTGTAACAGCTAATGCTGCTATCTAGCGCTAAATACAGGGAGACGCTTCCTGTGTGTCTGTCAGAATAAGTCAGTACAGATCTTTGGGCGTGTACTTTATGCGGTGAGAATGTAGACAAGAACAGAGGCGTTGTTTGGTTTTTTTTTTTTTTCTTTTTGCTGATCTATGAAAGCAAAGCAGACTCTCCCCCTTGTCATCCCTGGTAACAAATTAAAATGTTCTCTCAATTATCATCAGCAATTACCCAGTGGGAAGATTACGCGTTTGTTTGGAGTCTCTCAAGCGCAGCTGCCTGTAGCAAATGTTCTCCTTCCTCGAGAGGGCTGGGGAGTAGATCGCTCTTCCACAGCAACCGCACTTCAGTTCACAAATACGGCATTTCCGGTATGGTTCACCAGCAAAAGCTTACTACCTCTTCTGAGCAAGGTAGTGGATTCCTTCCCCAGTAAAACACACACACACACACAAATACAAGTACACACACACTCCCACTCCCACGCACCCTTGAAAAGAGAATCAAGTAGAGAACCAGTGAAACGGCTCAGCACTTAACACCAAGCCTGACACATGGTGCAAGTTGTCCCCGGCCCTCCATATATGTGCACAACCCAGATATACACCCAGACTTGTCACCATGACAAGAAAAAGAACTCCAACTTTGGGGTCAGACGGACCTGAGGACAGACCGAAGCTTTGCAAGATGTCGCTAGAACTGTGTTTAGCAGAGAACCACAGCCCTTCGTGGTGCGTCTTCCAACTGCCTTTCTCTACACGTGTCTGTATTCAGCTCTCCCTCTTTTTAATGATCCCCAGAACCAAGACCTGGTTTCTTCCTGCCTTTCTGTTCATTGTTGTGGTTGTTGTGGTGATGGTTGTTGCTGTTGTTGGGGGATTTTTGTTGGTGGTGGTTGGTTGTTTTTTTGTTTGGCTTTGGTTTGGTTTTTTTTGTTTTCCAGTTCTGACTTGCCTTGTAGGTCCCAAATGGCTGTCAACTTGTTCTTTCATTCACAGTAAAAGGAGGAAAACAGTCTTCTCCCAGAAGCCTCTGAAAGGTCAAGAGGTTCATTTTGATTGGCTGGCCCAAGGTCATGTGCTCACTTCACTAATCACTATACCTAGAAAGATGAAATACACTGGTCAGTTTGCAGAATCATGTGCAATACCCCTGTATTAGTTTTCCTTACCCATGGCAAATTACCTAAAAGAGCACAGGTAAAACGGAAGAAAGGTTTATCTGGGCTCATGCCCTCAGACTTTTCCACCCACAGTGACTTGGTCCTGTGGCAAAGCTAACTGCCGACCTCATGACATTCAGGAGGCAAAGACAAAGGAGGGGTTACCCTCCCAAAAAAATCTCTTTGGCGCACACGCCCAGTGAGCAAACCTCCAGTAGGCTCTACCTCCTAAAGGGCCCACCCCTGCTCAGTACCATGATCAGCTGGGGACCATCCTTCAAGCCTTTGGGCTGGAGAGATGACTCAGTCAGTATGAACACTAGCCGTTCTTCCAGAGAACCTGAATTTGATTCCCAGCACCCACAAGGCAGTTCACAAGGGTCTGTAACTTCCATTCCACAGGATCCTATTCCCTCTTCTGGCCTCTGTGGTCACTGCATACAGTCCACAGACATCTGTGCAGCCAAAACTCCCATACACATAAAATATTTCTTTTTTAAAGTTTCAAACCACTGTGGAGAGAGGTATGTTCAAAGCACATTGAATACTTTATGAAAATAGCTTTAAATAATTTTTAAAGTAATAAAATAAAACCATATAAAGCATAATGCTGTGGAATCTAGAAAGGTTAGTCTCTGGAAAGATTTGGTCTCATATAAAATTTAGTTAGGAAAGGGAAGGGAAGGACTCTAAAAAGACTTCCAGCACGAACCTGCCATGAAGCCTCTGCCTTTACCCTTCTTATCCTAGCTGTTTAACTCAGCAGTGCGTCTGGACCATCCAGAGCATGCTGGCCCAGCCCCTAATTAGCTGAACGATACTGGGTTTTACCATCTGCTCCCTGGGCACACCAATCTTCCACTTACTGTTTTATGATTTAAATTAGGACGACTCTTTCAATGGCTTGACTCTCTCCACTGAACAGGCCTGTCTGTTATCTAGAAATATAGAGTCATGGGAACTTACTCAAAACACAACATTTTCTCATTACAATGAGACATGATTATTAATGGCAGAGTGCCCATCAGAAATAAAACTAATCTTTCATTTTGTTCAAAATAAATGTGCTCAAAAAGGTATAGAGATGGCAAAATTAATTTGAGAGTAATCAATTCCTGCATTTTAAATGAACATAATTAAGTAATCGTTAAATTATTTAATGGGCTTCATTAAGCTTATTTCTGGCTTGGGTGTCACATTTTTTATCCCAATTAGCTCAAGTGGTGAAATTAATTTTTTATTACTGGTAAGAGTCCTAATACAAGTCAGGATGAAATAGCTGGAGTCTGCCCAGTCTTACCCAGAGACTAAGATGAGCTATGATTTTTTAACAATGAGATTAGCTGTGTCATTACAAATCTAGCCAGTCAAAATTCACTGAAAGGCAATGCAGGTCTATGGCAAATGTCTGACCTGCTTCCAGCCAGATAAGACCTGTCTGATCCAACCAGGAGTGTAATAGTTTCTACCACCCTGCTTTAAGCTCTGGGCAGACTGTGCTACCAGCCCCAACCCAGGTTCCTTTGAATCCGTGGAAGAAAGAAACATGCACACTAGCTCATTTTTAACCTGCCTTATAGCTCAGTGGCTGGGATCTTCTGACCCTCTCTCAGCTAATATGCCCTTCTCTTTATTCCTTCCTTAGCACCCTAAACCTGCCCTCAGCTTAGTTGTGTTTCTAATCTCTGGCCTGCTACTCCAGGTCCAATTGGAGAAGCAGTCAATGGCTACTCCACGAGAGATCTCACATGGATGATCTCCAAAGCATGGCAACCTCCTGTGTCTCCTAGTCTGCCTTCAGGAACCTGGAAGTTCTGCCTCTTCCACCCAACCACTGGCTGCTGGTATTTTTATTGATTGATCAAGAACCAATTGGGGAACAGGACCTTCAGCCTTTACATGCAGATTCCCAATCACAGCATCAGAACTACCACCTACACACAGGAGTTTCACAGAAAAACGTCACAATGGAAATATCTCTCAGAGGAAGCCTGCATGGAAGTTGTGCCAGCTAAGGTGTTACCAAGAATGGCCATGATAGGGACTGAAGAGATGGCTCAGTGGTTAAGAGCACTGGCTGCTCTTCCAGAGGACCTGAGTTTGATTCCCAGCAACCAATATGGCAGTTCACGACTACCTGTAACTCTAGTTCCAAATGATCCTTTTCTCTCTCTCTCTCTCTCTCTCTCTCTCTCTCTCTCTCTCTCTCTCTCTCTCTCTGTGTGTGTGTGTGTGTGTGTGTGTGTGTGTGTGTGTGTGTGCACTACATGCACATAAACACTGTGATGGTTTCAAAGACAATGACCCAATAGGTTCATATAGAGTGGCACTATCAGGAAGTGTGCCCTTCTTGGAGGAACTGTCACTGTTATGGTGAGGTCTCACATGCTCAAGCCAGGTCCAGGGTGACTGTCACTTCCTAATGCTTCTGGATCCAGATATAGAGCTCTCAGCTACCCCTCCAGCCCCACATCTGCCTGTGTGTCACCATGATTCCCACTAGGATGATAATGGAATAAACCTCTGAAGTGTGAGCCAGCCCCAATTAAGTGTTTTCCTTTATAAAAGTTTCCATGGTCATGACGTCTCTTTATAACAGTAGAAACCCTGACTAAGATAAATACACATGAAGACAAAACTCTCATATACATAAAATAATAATTAAAAAAATGAGTCTGAGCACCATTTAGAAGAGGAGAAATCCAAGCATCTCACAGACCTGTGTTCAAATTCCACTTTGTATGGGACAACTTATGTAATTATTTTAGTCTTGTTTTCCTCATCTATAAAGAGGAATAATGAATAATTTCTTGGAGCTGGGTACAAAAATTGGCAAAATTGCATTGTCACAATCTGCATAGTTATTGTTCTTTTTTATCTTTCTAAATTTCCTAAAAATTTATTTAGTTTTATCTTACAGATATTCATGCTTTTGCCTGTGTGTGTGTGTGTGTGTGTGTGTGTGTGTGTGTGTGTGTGTGAGTGTGTGTGTGTGTGTGTGTGTGTGTGTGTGTGTGTGTGTGTGCTGGGAACTGAACTTGGGTTTGGTTTCCTACAGGAGCAGTCAGTGCTCATCACAGCTTAGGCACCTCTCTAACCCCCATAGTTACCATTCTTCTTCTCACAGGCAGATTAGTATATGGACTAACTTTTCTAATGCAATCACTAATACTATATTCTGAGTGGTAATGCTGCAAACTAACATATCCCCTAAAACCATGCTTTAGACATAAGTAGATGATGAAGATGTTTACAATGCCAAAAAGAAAGAGTTGGTACAGCTTGGAGGAGGGGGGTAGGTGGGGAAGGGGGGGTTGTTGGTTGTTGATTGGTTAGTTTTTCTGAGATAAGATTTCTCTGTGTAACCCTGGCTGCCCTGGAACTAGCTCTGTAGCCCAGGCTGCCCTCAAACTCATAGAGATCCACCTGCCTCTGTCTCCCTAGCACTAGGATTAATTTAGCTTTTTAATAAATTTTTAAATGACTTATTTGTTTTTATTTATATGTATTCATGTCTTACCTGCATAAGTATCTGTGTGAGGGTATCAGATCTCCTGGAGTCAGACCTACAGACAGTTGTGAGCTGCCATGTGGGTGCTGAGATCTAAACCCAGGTCCTCTGGGAAAGCAGACAGTGCTCTTAACAGGTGAGCCAACTCTCCAGACCCCGGAATTTGACTTTAAAACAAAGGGATCTAGAGATAGACTACTTGGGTTCAAATGAAAGGCCCAGTCTAGGGAGAGGCTAAGGATATAGGTCAAGGGTAGAGCGCTGGACTTAGCACATGTCATACCCTAGATTCAATCCTGGGACCACACAAAGCAATGAAGACAATCATAGGCTTAAGGATGGCAATGGGGCTATTAATAGCTCTTACCTAAATATCTAAAAGCTGAGTTTGGTGGCTCACATCTGTAATCTCAGCACTCAAAAAGGGATTATGCAGAAGGATTGCTGCAAATTTGGAACCAGCCTGAACTACAGATTAAATTCCAGACCAGCATAGTTTACAAAATGAGACTGTCTCAAGAAAAAGAAGGGGGAGAGAGAGAGAGAGAGAGAGAGAGAGAGAGAAGAGAGAGAGAGAGAGAGAGAGAGAGAGAGAGAAGGGAGAGATGAAAAAGGAGGGAGGGGGAGAAAAACAGAAGCTAGAACATAGCAAACACGCAATACCTATTTTCTGTTACATTACCCTAAATAGCAATAATGTACAGAAATACAGATGCCACATCCAGTCATTTGAAAAAAATTTACACTGTCCTACGTGGGGATTCATCCTATTAACAGTCACCAAACCCCAACACTATTGTGTATGCCAAAAAGTGCATTCAAAAGGAGCCTCACATGGCTGTCTCCTGAGAGGCTCTGCCAGGGCCTTACAAATACAGAGGCGGATGCTCACAGCCAACCATTGAACTGAGCCTGGGGTACACAGCGGAGGAGTTAGAGAAAGGACTAAAGGAGCTGAAAGGGTTTGCAACCTCACAGGAAGAACATCAACCAACCAGACCCCCCCCCCCCAGAGCTCCCAGGGACTAAGCCATCAACACATGGTTCTAGCTGCATATGTAGCAGAGGAATGCCTTGTCAGGCATCAATGGGAGGAGAGATCCTTGGTCTTATGAAGGCTTGATAGATTCCCCAGTGTAGGGAAATCGAGGGCGGGGAGGTGGGAGTGGGTTGGGTGGAGGAACACCTCATAGAAGCAGGGGGAGGGGCGATGGGAGAGGGGTTTTCTGGGAGAGGCAGAACAGGGAAAGGGAATGACATTTGAAATGTAAATAAAGAATATATTCAATAAAAAAAAAACAAAAAAAGAAAAAAATTACATTCAGACAGAAATTTGATTTGATCTATTAACTTAAACCTCAGAACAAATTTTGCCCACTTGTGTAGTGTGTAGTTTAAAAAAAAACAAAAACAAAAACAAAAAAAAAACCACACTACCACCTTCCCAGGGCCTGCATCTCACCTCTGCTCCAAGAACAAACTGCCACTGGTCCCACTCGCGATATAGCTCCGCCAACAGCCAGTTGGTTCTCTGACCCCTGGGAACTGCAATCGATCCTCCAACCCCTCATGGCTAGCTTGACAAACCACTAATGACCACCCCACAGCTGTGTCCTTTCTTCTGTCCACCTGAGTCACCAAACATCAAACAGCCTTAATATTTTAAAACCAGACAGATAACACAACTGCTGGGCGAAGAATCTATTGCTCTCAACTCATCAGCTATCCTACATTAGAATTTTGCTAATTTGGCCACCACCAGTTCTAGTAGCTCCAAGATCACATGACTTATCCTCTTCTCCCCAAAGCCTGGCCAAAAAAAAAACTTTTCTAATCTCTCTCCTTGCTCTTCTTCCTGTAACCCGGAAAATCCCACCTCTTTGTCTTTGCCCAGTGATTAGCTTCTGCCATCTTTATTGGCATAATCTAACAATTAGAGAACCAGATTTCAGTATCAGCCCCTCCCCCTATACACTCATTTAAACATGTACTAACACACAGTCACTATGCATTAGAAACTGAATCTATAGGGCAACATGGTGGACCTATTAGAGCACATAGAACTTTTGTGCCAGCCAAGTTACAGAGCTTACTTTGTTCCTAAAACCTTCTCAGAAGGCAGGGGCAGGTAAAAGCTATGGGGATGCCATTTTCCTGTTCAAAACCAGACTAGCTATAAATTTAAATGAGAAGTTTGAGGCAATGTGGCCTGTTGGGACTGTGACAAGGTCACACTAGGGAACAAGTGCCTCTGTGGACCAGAAAAAGCTCTTCATTTGTCCTGACCTACGACGGATACTATGGATGTCTGACACTGAATTACATTGCTCGTGGATATTTAAAACACAGTCATCAACTCTGCTCTCTTTCTTTTTAGCTCTTACCTTTTCTTTCTTTTGGTTTTTCTTTGAATGTTTTAAGGGCCATAGCTACTTGTAACTCAAGTAAGTTTCCTTGAATCAAATTAGGAACAATCTAGCCCAGGTCAGAAAGAGAGACAGTGCTAAAAGATTAGCATTGCCTAATCGCATGCATGGCCACAGTGACTCCTCTACATCCCCTGATTTAGTCGAAGAAAAGCTAAAGTTCTGTCCTGTTGAGCTACACTGCCAACAGTCAAGGCTTCCAACATTAACTGAATAGAAGTTAGCCAAATAGGTGCCAGACACTTTGCAGCTTGCCCCATATCATGGTCATAAAACTAGAGCTGGCTTCTGCCCCTACTGCTAGAATCATGTGACAAAGACATCTAAACTGATGGCCAGACCCAGTATTGACCAATGATCTAGTTCTAGATCAACCACCACAGTTAAAGACACCAGGAACAAGAATACTGGGTTAATGATGGAGAATGTCTTGTCCGCGTGGCTGAAGCTCATTTTGAACATTAGCTCTCCAAACTAATTCATGGTCACTAGGTTCATCTATAGAAATCCCACTTTTGAGACAAGGGTGCTGATGAGCAAATCTTCTGCCAGTGACCTAGAACAGATGGCTGAAAGGTTTGCCTCCTCTGACTGAAGACTGGGGTTCATATGATGGAATGACCACTGTCCACCCCTAGACTGTGCCTGTGTTACTACTGGGCCACCAAGGAAATTAGCTGGCATATGCTGACTTGTCCCTTAATCCTAGTGTTTGTATGTGTGTAGACATGTGTGTGTGTGTGTGTGTGTGTGTGTGTGTGTGTGTGTGTGTGTGTGTGTGAAGGTCAGAGGACAATTTCTGTACAAGTCTGACCTCACCTTCCACCTTGTTGTTCTAGGGCAGGATCTCTTACCACATCACTGTGTACTGTGGGATTTTAAAATTCCAGGTTTTCCTCCTGGCCCCAAGCTCCCACCATAGTGACTACTCTGAGACACAAATGTGTTTGCAAACACTGTGGCCGCCAGCTTTGACGTGTTAGTCTCCTGCTTAAGTTCTGCTGCATGGCTGCTTACTGCTGCTCAGCTCTCGTGCATTGGTCCTCCTCCACGTCCTGGAGACAAATCCTCCTGCTCCCGGCTCTATCCCAGAATCCTTTCTGCCTACTGATGTCCCACCTTCTAGTCCACTCTTTCCTATAGGCCATAGGGATTTTTTTTATTGACAGGTGATGTTTCCAAGATATTCTCTCTACACAGGCTCTGTAGCCAGTGAGACGTTGGTCAGTTCTCCTTCACCTGCCTCCCCTCTTGAAGTAGGAGTCCTGGGATTACGGATTCTCATCATCACATCTGACTTTTTTGTTTGTTCCAAGGATCAAACTCAGGTCATCAGGCTTGAACAGCTTTTAACCATCAGTGTGAAATTTGCCCTCTATCTCAAGCTGGTCTTGAACTCAATATTCTACTGTCTTGGGCTCCTAAGGGCTGGGATTATAAGCATGCATCGTCATGGCCAGTTATGATAAAGTATTTCCAAGGAAGTTATAGGTACTGTAACATGCTCTGAGGAAAAAAATGTCTGTGGGTATTGAGCAGAGAAAGCAGGATAGCAGAAGCCCCAAGATCACCTCTATTCTCTAAGTCTAGGGTCACCAAGTTATAACAGCAGGAAAAAAAAAGCTGTCTCTGTCGCCTCTTTGAGGATCCAAGAACTAATGTAAATGTGCGAAGAGACCCGGAGACCTCTTTCTACTGAAGAGACATGATATCGATACTGATCTGCCACAGAATTTGGAGAAAGCTCTGAGCTTGTAACTCCACCAGCCTCAAACCTTGAATTAACAAATGACATATGACTGGCTGTATTCCTAAAATAGGCACTTTGGGGACAGCCCCAGCCATACGTCTCCTGATATTACTACTAGCCTAGCCACAAACACTGGCCCTTTGTTGCATATTAAACTACAAACCATAGGTTGTTGGAAAGTGAATGTCTCGGGCCATGTGTGCTACTATAACAAAATACTACAGACTGGGTAACTGATAAGGAGTAGAAACCTATTTGCTTTCCCTGGATTCTGGAGGCAGAGCCATCTCAGAGGAAGGTATCAGGAGGTACAAAGGCCAGCAAAGTCCTAGGCCAATGTATCCAAGATGGCACCTACTGTTGTATCCTCTGGAGGGGACAAGCCCTGTGTCCTCACGTGGCTAGGCTAGAAGAGAGCAAACTTTTTCTCTGCATTTTTCCTGCTACCAGACCCTCACCGTGGCCTCTGCTATGATGACATAATCAGCTTCCAAAGGCCCTATCTCTCAGTACTACACATCAGCAGTTAAGTCTCAATATGCGGATTTGGGGGTGACACACTTAGGTCAGGTCACACCTGGACTGCAAAGCTTCTTTTAACGCATCTTCCTTTTTATATGTAGACACTATCTTATTTTAACCCTGTTTTTAGGTCTACACCTTTTTTCTCCAGGAAAAAAAAAATCTCTATTCAGGAAGATAGTATATTCGATTATTTTAAAAGCTATATTATCACTCTTTAAGGAATGAAAATCAATTCCAGATGGCACTAAATATCTCACCTAACTGTTAGCGAAAGTGTAATAATGGTGCTATTAATAACGACTCCAGCAGAGAGGATGGAAATGTAAAGTAATAGAAAATTTTAGAAGATAACTTGGAAAATTCATCAAGAGGCTCTGCAGAAACGTACCTATGTCCTGGTTTTGTAATTGACACCTTTGACTGTACTGCAAGAGGTTTTTTGACGGGCATGTCCTCAGAACCCTATTGATAATTATAACCAATTAGAAACATTTAAGATGTCCAACGTGGGAGAGTGGTAAGGAAATCCACAATATATCTATTCACCGTGTTACATAATCACCCTGTTACAAAATCATATTTTTAATTAAAGACAAAGAAGAATGTTTATGGAATAATACAAGAAAAACTAAACATGTAAGATTCAAAATAAACTACATTCCCTGTCTTGCACTAACACTTTTTCATACATACTTTGAATGACATTTTTAATACTTTTTTTGGTATTTTGAAACAGGTTCTTTCTATGTCGCTCTGGATGACCTAGAACTATGTACACAAAGCTGACTGTGAACTTATGGTGATCCTCTTGCCTGCAGAGTGCTGGGATTATAGGTGTACACTACAAATACAGCCGTAGCATTTAAATACAGGGCGGAACAAATAGTGGTAGCACAGGCCTTTAATCCTAGCACTTGGTAGGCAGAAGGACGTAGACCTCTATGAGTTCGCAGCCAGCCTACTCAATGTAGCAAGTTCCAAGCCACCTGGGGCTATAGGGTAAGACTCTGTGTAAATAACAATATATAAAAATAGAGATAGACAGACAGGATGGATGGATGGATGGATGGATGGATGGATGGATGGATGGATGGATGGATGGATGGGAAATCCTAAAATGTAAATAATGAAAAGTCAGGGATTACATACTGTCTTCATTTTCTCCTAATATTACTGTTTCCTTTACTGTGCATTTTTGTCATTTAAAACATCACCCTTTCTTAGTATTCCAGAGGCATGGTCCCAAGCACCCTGAAGGATACCAAATTGAGGATGCTTACATTAAATACATCTGGTATTTACATCTAATCTATGTACAACCTTTTATTAACCTCAGATCATCTCTAGATTGTTTATAATATCCAATACTAGGCCAATGATTGTGGCATTATCTGACACCATCTAGAGGGTAATGAGAAGGAGAAAATCTATACATGATAAGTACAATCTCTTTTCTTTTCCGGCTAGCTTTGATCAACAGTTGGTTGAATCATGACTGTAGGACTTTCTGATAGAGAGGACTGGTGTTGATGACATGTGGCCAACGCATTTGTAAATGGATGTGTACGGGCATGTTCTGCTATGTATAAATGCTTATCCCTTTGATGAACCAATTCTAGGCCTAAGGAGAATCCTTAATGATTAGGAGATATAACACTCAAGCCTTATATTTCCCAAGGTCAGGGACTGTGCTACAAACAAAGGGTACTGTGCCAGGGGTGCACACCTTATCAACAAAAGGGGTGTAGTTAATAAAAATCCAGGAACCAGAGAGTGAGTGACTTTTTCCTGAGTCTGATGACTTTGCTGGAATGTAAATGAATTCTACATCTCAGACCCCACTGCATCTCACAGATCAGTACCCCAGAGTTCAAACACCTTGTTTTACTTAGAGATCCACCTGCTTCTGCCTCTGCCTCTGCCCCTGCCCCTGCCCCTGCCCCTGCCCCTGCCCCTGCCCCTGCCCCTGCCCCTGCCCCTTCCTCTGCCCCTGCCCCTGCCTTTGCCTATGCCTCAAGTGTTGAGATTAAAGGTGTAGACCACCATGGCCAACTCAAACACTTTTTAACCACAGAACCAATACATAAAACTAACAGCAGAACAGCTGCCCTGGTTGAAATGGAGGCGGGCCTAAGACTCTAACCTATGTGATCTCTCGTCTAAGGAACCCAGAGGCACTGCAGGATAGAACTGCAGGATCATTCTTCAGGGCAAAAAAAAATTGTTACTACTTAGCTGTCTAAGAGGCTCTGGGCTTGTGTGTGCGTGGAGAAGTACATGGTTAGTATGTGCAAGGCTCTTGGTTTGTGCCCCCCCCCAGAACCACAATAGGAAAGAATTTACTAGGCCAAGCATGAATTCCACAAGGCTACCCCTAGCTACTTGGAAAACTCAAAGCAGAACAATTGTTTGGGCCAAGAAGTTCAAGTCAGGAAACAAACAGGGATACTATCTCTAAATTAATTATTTTTAAAAAGGAAGGAAATGGGGGACTGGAGGGGTGACTCAGTGGTTAAGAGTCCTGACTGCTCTTCCAGAGGTCCGGAGTTTAATTCCCAGCAACCACATGATGGCTCACAACCATCTGTAATGGGACCCTATGCCTTCTTCTGGTGTGTCTGAAGAGAGCTACAGTGTCCTCATATATGTAAAATGAATACATAAATCTTTTTTAGAAAGGGAGGGAAAGAGAATGAGGGGGTGACAGGCAGCATAATGCCCTCTCCCTCATGGGTGCACCCACATTTATTAACTGCTACTATACAAACACCCCTAATTATGACGGCCCCATTTGTCTTTAAAATGCTGTGAAAGCAAAAGACACTCAGAAGAAAATACACTTTGCACTTTGGGTGTGTTTTTTTTTTTAAGATTTATTTATTTATTTATTTATTTATTTATTTATTTATTTAATGTGTATAAGTGCACTATAGCTGTCCTGATGGTTGTAAGCCTTCATGTAGTTGCTGGGAATTTGAATTCAGGACCTCCATTCGCTCTTGTTGGCCCTACTTGCTCTGGCTTAAAGATTTATTTATTGTTATAGCTAAGTTTTGTAGCTGTCTTCAGACCCACCAGAAGAGGTCGTCAGATTTCACTACAGATGGTATGAGCCACCATGTGGTTGCTAGGATTTGAACTCAGGACCTTTGGAAGCACAGTCAGTGCTCTTAACCGCTGAGCCATCCCTCCAGCCTGGCACTCTGGGTTTTTAATCTAGTCCCAGGCTAGCTGTGTTCAGTAGGACCTTTGGTTGTGATGCTGGGCAGAGGCCATGAGCAGCTCCTTTCAGCCTCTCAATCACCAGCAGAAACAACCTATGTGCTTTGAAGGGCACTCTGTTGCCTGCTTAGGAACCTGCAGCTGGAGAGGCTTCAGCTCGTGGTGGGGATGAAGTGGTAGAGCACCAACCATCCTAAACTGAGGCGCATATGAAGCCTCCTCAGGCAGCTCACAACCTCCTGTAACTCCTGCTCCAGGACATCCACCACACGCCCCCACATACACGGAAAGAAAAATAAAAGGGTCATTGCACACATGATCAAATCAAGAACCTTCTCTTTAATCCTATATGACTATGCAATCTATGTGGGCCTCAAACCTATGATCCTCCTGCCCCAGACTCCTGGAGTGCTGGAGTGACAGGCTTATACCACCACGCAGGGCTGTGCCAAAGATCTTGAAGCCTAGCTTACCCAAGTGCATCCAATGTAATTGCAAAGATCTTTCTATGGGGAAAAGAATGCAGGAGAGTCAGAGATGTGATCAGAGAATTAGGAATCCGAATGTGTGGAAGAGAGCGGAGGAGCAGGAGCAGCATGTGGGTGCTGGAAAAGGTACCAGCCAGAAACTACAGACCCAGCATCCAGCTCTAATGAGCGTATTGAAATGGATGGGTCGCATATAAGCCAATTACAGCTGGCAGCCAAGTTTGGGGAAATCACTTCCCCTGGAACCAATCAGGACTTCTCTTTGGTGACAGAGGGGACAGCACATTCGTCTCCGTGGTCAGACGAGGCTTTCATGCGTTTCACGGAGCAATGGACATCCGAAACATTTTTTGAATTGGAAAAACGGGGTATGGCCAGGTCGCTCAGTCAGAGCATGTAAAGGGTCTTTAGCGTGACATTCCATGAAGGACCCAGTTGCTTGTTCAAGCATACAAGTAGAAATTAACATCTGCCCATCTCGAAAGTGTTTCCGTCCCTGCTTTCCTGCACACTTCTGTGTGTGCTTAATACTTTGATCGTTACAACATCTCATCATAGGTCTGTAAAAATGTGGGACAGAAAATCCCCCATAAACTGAAATGTCACCACTTGTGATTAGTTAAACCTCACTTCCTATTTAAGATCCTTTTGTCAGCTTGGGGGAGAGGGGCAGTATAAGTCACAAGAGTCATTGGGTCAAAGAATCGAATACACAGAGGAGTTTAGAAATCTCTAAGTTAGGAGCTTGAGAGCTGGCTCAGTGGGTAAGAAATCTCTAAGTTGTGGTCAGGCTCAGACCAATGTTCGGGGAAAGTTTCATGACAAATATGGTACAGTACTGAAAAATAAAGTTTTTAGACAGATAGACAAATGGATGCATGGATAGATAGATTGATAGACAGAAGGAGGAATGAAGGGGAAAGGGGAAGGAGGAAAGAAAGAAGAGAAACAAATATGTATTTTATATTATTTATATTATATTCCAAATATATATGAAAGTTATTGGGCTTGAGGGTGTATGCTGTTAATCCCAGCACTCTGAAGCAAGCAAATCTTTATGAATTCAGGGCTAGCCTTGAAAACATAGCCAATTCCAGCCCACCCAAGGTTACCTGAGACCCTGTCTCAAATAACAAACCAACAAACAAAAAGCTGAAACATTAATCTGGGCATATGGCTTTAGTGTAGAGTTCCAGCCTGGTGCCTCCAAGATCCTGGGTCTCAGTCACATCATCGCATAAAACTGATTTTTAAGACACACACGTGGAAATTGGGTCACCAAAAAAATTGGTGACATGCCCAAACTCTCGTGGCTTCAGCAGGTAAGAGTGAAACCAATGATGAGGCTGGGTTACTCCAAAATAATTCTCTGACCCAAGCAGTCGGTCAAAAATAAATAAATAAATAAATAAATAAATAAATAAATAAATAAATAAATAAATAAATACCAAAATAAACAAAATCTAGGCATTCCCCAGCTCAGTCAAGCTGGCAGGATTGGCCAGCATGGTACTCAGTGCTGTTAGATTGTTCAACAGCTCCCTGTTGGATAAATAATGTTTAAGGCCTATACCTTTAATCCCAGCACTTGGAGGCAGAGGCAGCAGATTTCTGAGTTCGAGGCCAGCCTGGTCTACAAGAGTTTCAGGATAGCCAGGGTTATACAGAGAAGCCCTGTCTCAAAAAAACCAAAATAAATAAATAAATAAACTTTACACTGCTTTGAGGGTAGGAAATGGGCCTGGTGATTTTAAACACATGATGTTTGGAGTACACATTACAGCAGCCAAACCTATTTTTCCATTCTTGAGCAAGCCCTTCCTAATACCACAGAAAGCACACCATCACAAAGTGTCTGTTTAGAGCAAACTAAAGCAGTAGTTCTCAACCTGGGGGTCAAATGACCCTTTCACAGGCATTGCCTGAGACCATTAGAAAACACTGATATTTACATTACAGTAGCAAAATTAGTTATGAAGTAGCAACAAAAATAATTTTATAGTGAGAGGGTCACTACAACATGAGGAACCGCCACATTAGAAAAGAATAATTGAACCCAATACAAACAATATATATCCTATATCAATTACATCATGTTATTCAGAATAGTAACAAGAAAAAACGGGAGAAGATTTTCTTCCTAATGTTTTCTGTGCATGATTGGTTGACTCTGCAGGTGTAGAGCCCAGATACAAAATCCAGGTTCACTTGTGACTAAAAATGCTTTCTGACTTCATAAATGCTCTTCTAAGGAAATGATCAGCAACCAGGCATGGTGGTGCATGCATTTAACCCCAGCACTCTTAGCACACATATGATAAATACATATATAACAATTATGGCAAAAGCAGGAATGTATCTGTCAGCTGAGGCCAGAGTGCTCCACAAACTGGTTTCCAGGACGGCCATGCCTACACAGAGAGACCCTCTCTCAAAATAAAAAACAACCAAAAATAAAACCAAAAAAGCAAAATAGAAAGGAAGATCAACAACCACTATTTTATTTTGCTTACTATTTGGTGGGGGGTGGGGATTATTGAGCCATATTTGACAAGCCAAAATTTAACATATTCATGGTGTTAAATGTGATGTTCTAATTTACAGATACCAAAATGACTACCATGACCAAGCTAAATATCATTATCTAGCACTTGACATAGTTAGCATGCGTGCGCTCAGAGTGCTTAAAACATCTTCTCTTAGCAATTTCCAAGGTTGAAATGTGTTCTTATTAACTACGGTTGCCATGCATTAAGCCTCTGGAACCAGTCTCATAATCTCAAGCCTGTGCCCTTTGGCCAGCATCTCACCGTTTCCTTGGTAACTGCTTCCTACCCCACTGTTTCTATGAGTCTGACCTCTGCTGTTGATTTTTGTTTCTTTTTTGTGTGTGTTTTTCTAAGAGAGGGTCTCACTGTGCAGTCCTGGAGGGTCTCTAGTACTCACTGTGTAATCCAGATTGGTCTGAAACTCTTGACAATCCTCCTGCCTCAGCCTCCTGAGTTTTGGAACTAGAGGAGGGCACCCCAAGCCTGGCTGAGTTTGACTTCTTTTTGTTTGTTTGTTGGGTTTGGTTTGCTTTCAGTTTTGATTTTTTGAGACAGAGTTTCTCCTGGTAGCTGTGGCTGTCCTGGAATTTACTCTGTAGACCAGGCAGGCATATCAGTTCGCTGCCTCTTCCAACTTCACCTAGCGCCCTCCTCTGCCTCCCTCCTAACTTCATATGTGCCCCAGTGTACACATGTGCACCACATGTATGTACCATGTGATGCAGGAGCTGGGGGAGACCCTAAAAGGCATCCCTTGAACTGGAATTACAGACAGTTGTGAGCCACCAGGTGGGTCCCGGAAATAGCACCCCTCTGCAAGAGCGGGGAGTACACTTAACTGATGAGCAGTCTCTCTGGGCTCCTCATTTTTGTTTGGTTTTTGTTTGGTTTTGAGCTGTTGTGGCTGTTTTAATGAACTAGGAGAGCACTGACAAACATGTACTTTAAAAAACGGTTTAAATCTCTTTAATGAGTTTAAGAACTTGTGTATGTCATGAAAAGGCGTAGAGAGAACAGTGCCCCTTACACCACGGTACAGCCCTTCTCTACAGAGTTCCAGGCTTTTCAGGCAGACTCTAGGAGGGCAGGGAGGGACTCCAATGGAGAAGGACTATACTGGAACCAGCGCTGACCCTGGTGGTCAACTGACACTCAGTCTCCCTCCTGAAACTACTTGTGGGATACCCAGTAATTGGAAGCCACCCCAGGAGAGACTGGGGCTGACACCAGGATCTGGGGGTGTATACACGGAATTTTCCTCCCTCTGGTGGGTGGCATTAGCCCTTGGGGGTGGGGGTGGGGGCACACCTTCATTGGAGTCAGAACAAGGACAGAGCTAAGTACTTAACACCAATCTCGCAATGGCAGCAGGAGTGAGGGTGCTGAGTTTAACCCAGCCCCAGGCCCACTTTCTTCATGGAAGGTGACACTCTGGTAGGAGGGAACACATCCTCATTTGTCCCCTCACAATGAGCTGAACAGCTGGACGGTGCAACTACTAGAAACAGCCAAGGGGGGATTCCGAGTCATAGTGTAAGTTGTATTCGAGTGATGAATTGGTCCTCAGAAGCTGCGAGTCTGATTGTGTTGAGGAGGCAAAGGTCAGACTTTGATCAGAAGGGACACAGCCAGCCTTGGGGCATGCCCGGTGAAGCCAACAGGTTTGTCTGCTGCTGCTGCTGCTGCTGCTGCTGCTGCTGCTGCTGCTGCTGCTGCTGCCTGCTCTCACAAAAGCAGGGCTGGGTATTCACTCCTGAGTACAGCCCTCCAAGCTGCTGTTGCGGCACCGGAAGTGCGCCTCGGGCAAGCCTCCACCATAGCCCCTGAAGACCACCACAACCCCTGTCACCCTGCCCCCGTCGCCTCGATCAGGCTCATCCCCATTGCTGCCACTGTCACTTCGCTCCCAGCCCACATATGAGTTATTAACATACCTTGACTATTTCAAATAATGTTTCAATGGACATGGAAATACAGGTAGTTCTTCAAGACTAATTTTAGCTGGGCATAGTAGTGCATGGAAGCGAGGGGATTTCCGTAAGTTTGAAGCCAGTCTGGGATATAGAGTATGACCCTGTCTCTAAACATTAAAAATAAAAACTAAAAAGTCAAGTAAAAAAAAAATATATAGATATCTAGAGCTGATGAGATGGCTCCGTAGTTAAGAGAGCTTGCTGCTTTTGCAGAGGGAGTTTGATTCCAAACACCCATGACAGGCAGCACACAGCAGCCTCTTAACTCCACCTCCAAAGGAAGCCACGCCCTCTACTGGCCTCCATAGGGATGCACATGCAAGTGTCCACACACAGAGAGGGGCAGAGTAAACAATCAAGTAAGTCTTTAAAATAAAGCCAGGCAGTGGTGCACACGCCTGTGATCCCAGCACTTGGGAGGCAGAGGCAGATGGATTTCTGAGCTCGAGGCCTGCCTAATCTACAGAGTGAGTTCCAGGACAGCCAGGGCTATACAGAGAAACCCTAGATCTTCACCAACCCTACATCAGATAGAGGGCTAATATCCAATATATATAAAGAACTCAAGAAGTTAGACTCCAGAAAACCAAACAACCCTATTACAAAATGAAGTACAGAGTTAAACAAAGAATTTTCACCTGAAGAACTTCGGATGGCGAAGAAGCATCTTAAAAAATGCTCAACTTCATTAGTCATTAGGGAAATGCAAATCAAAACAACCCTGAGATTTCACCTTACACCAGTCAGAATGGCTAAGATTAAAAATTCAGGAGACAGCAGATGTTGGCGAGGATGTGGAAAAAGAGGAACACTCCTCCACTGCTGGTGGGGTTGCAAATTGGTGCAACCACTCTGGAAATCAGTCTGGCGGTTCCTCTGAAAACTGGGCACCTCACTTCCAGAAGATCCTGCTATACCACTCCTGGGCATATACCCAGAAGACTCCCCAGCATGCAATAAAGATACATGTTCCACTATGTTCATAGCAGCCCTATTTATAATTGCCAGAAGCTGAAAAGAACCCAGGTATCCCTCATCAGAAGAGTGGATGCAAAAAATGTGGTATATATACACAATGGAGTACTAGTCAGCCATTAGAAACAATGAATTCATGAAATTCTTAGGCAAATGGATGGAACTAGAGAACATCATACTAAGTGAGGTAACCCAGACTCAAAAGATGAATCATGGTATGCACTCACCAATAAGTGGATATTAACCTAGAAAACTGGAATACCAAAAACATAATCCATACATCAAATGAGGTACAAGAAGAACGGAGGAGTTCTTCTGGAACCCTTGTTCTGGAAAGACTCAGTGAAGCAGTATAGGGCAAAACCAGAACAGGGAAGTGGGAAGGGTTGGGTGGGAAAACAGGGGGAGGGAAGGGGGTTGATGGGACTCTCGGGGAGTGGGGGTCTAGTAAAGGGGAAATCATTTGAAATGTAAATAAAAAATTTATCGAATAAAAAAAAAGAAAAGAAAAACCAAAAAGAAAAAAAAGTCTTTAAGATAAAATAGAGTATCTGGAGAAAATGGCTCAGGGGTCAAAAGCACCTGGTGCTCTTTCAGAGGACCCAGGTTTGGCTCCCAGCACCCCATGGGAGCTTACCATCCGTCACTCCAGATGTGGTGCACATACATCCATGCAGGCAAATACTCGTGTCCACAAAAGAAAAACAAATCAATCCTAAATAAGATAAAATAAATTATCACATCCAGCACCTACCGTTCGTTCATCCTAGCACTGAAGAGGCTTAGGCAAGTGGGTTTAATTTTCCAATTTTCCTACTGTTACCAGTTTCTAGTCTCTGGTCATTGTGATGTCAATGTCCTTAACTCAGCTAAAACTTGCCTCGTAGCCCAGCTCGGCGAGTCCTGAAGAATGGTCTGTGTGTGCTTGGGAAAAGCATGTATTCTCTGCTTGCTGGCAGGCGGGGTATTCTGTACACGTCTGGTAGCTTCATTTGCTCTAATGTGTAGTTCAAGTTGAGTGTTTCCTTGTTGATTTCCTGTCTAGATGATTCATCCATTGTTAAAACTGGAGTATTGGGTCCTCTGCTGCTGTGTTGGTGCCCGTCTCACTCTTCAGATCAGCTAACATTCGCCTTAGAAATTTAGGTGCTGTGATGTTAGGTGTGTATATATTCACAGTTGTTACATCTCCTTGGTGAATTGTCTCCTTTGTCAGGATATAATGGCTTCCTTGGTTTCTTTTTATACTTAGTAAAATCTATTTTATGGGAAATAAGCATATGCATCTTTGCTGTCCTTTTTTTCCATTTGCATATGTTTACCCTTCATCTCACTTTCCATATATGCATGCCCCTAAACTTAAGTGAATCCCTTTGCAGGAAGAATATAGTGGGGTAGTTTTAATGCATTCAGCATCTGCTGCAGCTCCTGCTCCTCCTCTTCCTCCTCCTCTTCCTCCTCCTCTTCCTCCTCCTCTTCCTCCTCCTTCTTTTGTAACACTAAAGATTGAACCCAGGACTGTACACATGCTAAGCAAGTACTCTGTTACCACTGAGCTATAACCTATAACTACAGTAAATGTCTTTCAAATGAATAATCTAATCCAACCTCATTTGGGGTGATTATAGAGAGGTAAACACTCAATATTACCCTGTGTTCATTGTTCCTGGATGTTTTATTGATCTTGTGTTCCTTTCTTCCTCTGGTAGTATCTTCCTTCGAGATCAGACAGTTTTCTGTAGAAGTATGTTTTGATTTCTTTGTGTGTTTATGTATGTGTGTGCACACATGTGCATATTAACTATGCAGTTATTATGTATTTAGCATAAAACGATTTAAAGACTAGGATTGTAGTTCAGTGATAGCATATGTGCTTAGCATGAACAAGGCCATGGGTACAATGTTACACACACAGACACACAGACACACAGACACACACACATCAAAAAGAAGTTACAATGGTCCAATCTAAGCTTTGGGCATATATATCATATATATATCAGATAGCTTTCTGTTAGTATAATAAGATGCCTGGTATAGGGGTTGGAAAGACAGTCAAGTAGTCAAGAGCACTTGCTACTCCTACAGAGAACTCAGGTTCACTTCCTAGCACACACATTGCAGCTCACAGCCATCTGTAACTCGAGTTTCAGGTGACCTATGCTCTCTTCAAACCTTGCCAGGCATCAGGCATGTAACTGGTATACATACATAGAAGCAGATAAAACAGTCACCCTTATAAAGTAAAAATACATTTAACAATTTTTAAAAATAGCTATTATAATTAATTTTTAAGAATGTTGTCTGAAAGCCAGGTGAGGTGGTATACACCTTTAATCCCAACACTTGGGAGGCAGAGGCAGGCGGACCTCTGAATCTGAAGCCAGCCTGTTCCAGGAATGCCAGAACTACACAGAGAAATTCTGACTCAGAAAGAGGAGGAAGAGGAGGAGGAGGAGGAAGAGGAGGAGCAGGAGGAGAAGGAAGAAGAGGAGGAGGAGGAGGAAGAGGAGAAGGAAGAAGAGGATGTCTGGCTCAGTGTTAAGTCCATGATTACTCTGCACATCGCTTTGGGCCTGTTCCATATCACGGAGTGACAATGTCACCTCACATTGCTAACAAGGGATTGGATGGAGCAGTCACCTCTCCACCTGTGCTGACCAGCTCCAGTGAGGAATGACTGACACTCATTGGGAGAGTGCAGAGCTCCAACTGAGCAGTCTATGCAAATGCAAGCTCTGCAGAAGGCATAGTCTCTGCACTCTTCTGTCAACTCAAGGCAGTGTCCCAAAAAAGGCTGCAGGTGTCCTCCACAACCCAGGCTGCAAGTGTCCACAGTGGCAGCAGGAGCTTTGAGAAGGTTTGGTAGCAAAGGCTTCTGGGACCCTCCTGAATCCTCTTTCTCATAAGGGATGTGTCTTAGTTACTGTTCTGTTGCTGTGAAGAGACGTCATGACCAAGGCAACTCTTATGAAAGGAATCATTTAATTGGGGGCTTGCTTACAGTTTTACAGAGTTAGTCTGTGATCACCAGGGTGGGAAGCAGGCATGGTGCTACAGCGGTAGCTGAGAGCTTTACATCCTGATCCCCAGGGGTCAGGTGAGGGAATGGGGAGAGGACACGCCTCCTCCAACAAGGCCACACCTACTTCCACTTCCTTGTTACTAAGCATTGAAATATACAAACCTATGGGGGTCATTCTCATGTGCAGGTCATGACCAGGATATCGCCAGGACCTCTCTTGATGCAAGGTCCTGTGTGTATGCCCACAGTGGTAGTCGGGTCAACAGGTACATTAAGCAACTGTGCAGCTGAGCTGGATCTGGAGCATGCACATACTTGGAGGGATTAGTGACTTGATCCCAGTTTTCATCTTCAAATAGCGTCCTAATGTCACTAGGAAAAGGAGGCCATCACACTCCACTCTACTGCCCTGCCCCATCTTACCTTCTACCTTTTGTTTTCCTAAGCTGCAATGTGAGCTCGGCTCCTCGCAGGAACAATGGCTGATGCTTACCTTGAACACCTGATGAGCACAGCACAGCCTGAACCCCCAGCTCAAGCCATCCCCGTACCTCAGCCTTCCCAGTAGCTGGAACTACAGGCACGCATGCGCCTTGGCTTTTGGCTATGTTCTTTTAAAGTATCATGAAAAATGGCCACCCTTTGGGTCATGGATGCCACGGTGTGAGATAGCATCCCACAAGGGCATTTGGCTGATTTATTGGTCAAGAGTATAGAGAACTTGAGAGCATTCCTTAGCTTCTCAGTGTGTCCGAGAGACATTCTCGGGGCAGAAACAAGCACAGAGAGAAGAAAAGCAGTAAGAGAGCAGTAAGTAGGCGGCGAGTAGGCATCGTTTACTTTACAGTTCTGTTCACCCAAGATCGAAACGGAGGCACGGCCAAGGACAACAGCCTGTCGGGTTTTGAGCAGCAAGGGAACCCGTCTTCAAAATCAAACCTAAATAGCTCTCTGTTCCAATGAAAAGAAAACCCAGCATCCTGGTTTCTCCTCCCTACTGTATTGCCGCTGTGTCTCTGCTTTCAGTCAGGCACTGTGCCTCCATTTCTCTGTGGTCCAAATGCTTAGAGAAATAGTTTTAAATGCTACCCATTCCAAGTTCTGCACTTGTGATTTTTTTTTCCCTCTGCTGACCTCATTAGGCAGGGTGGAAGGCAGTTTTTCCTGGTCTATTAAGACTTCAATAAAATCATCTGCCTCTAGTTAACTGGAATAGTATTCACATTTAGGCCTGCATATTAATTGGCTGATAACGAGATGATAAAGCTGCCTTTCTCTGCAGGTGTACCAATCAATTTCAATGAAACAGAAAAAATGAGTTCTTTTCTTGTTGCATTTGAAATTAAAAAGTGATTTATATTTTCTAATAAAGTGGTTTGCATTGATCCCCTTCTGAAAATGTGCGGTTTCATTTGTGCCCATTTAAATTATAATAGTTTCCGTTTGTAACAGAATGATTTTCCAATATCAACTCTGGCTTCCCATTGATGATTAACTTGAATATGGATCTGAAGGGGGAATGTTTGCAGGGGTCAGGGGGAATAGGCCATCAAGAACCTCCATCCCCCCTCAAAATGAAAAAGTCCTTGCTACTTTTAATGGCCATAATATCTGCAGAATGCTTTTCATAAAAACAGTATTGTCAAAGCAAGTTACATTTACCCCCAAGAAATCCATTTCTCTATTTTACAAGTTTCCATCTGACATAGAATTTTATGCCTGTGCCAAGTGTTTTCCATTTCTGTTGTGTCAGCCTTCCTGCAGGGCAGATGTAGGAAGGAGAGGGGTTTGGGTTGGGATGGGTTTGGTTTTGTTTTATGCACAACAACAAATTCTTACCTAGAGACGTTCACAGACTCCTGTTGCTATCAGCTGAATTCTGTAGGGGGGAGAAGTGGCAGCCTTGTGCTATCTGCTGAGGTTTACTACTGGAGTCTACTAAGCAGCCATGACAGGAGATATAGTCTATATTTCTAGTAGAAAATCAGAGGACTATGACAGATGCTCCAGCTCTCGGTCACACAGAAGCACCTGGATTCCTGCTCAGGCTACTAACGGGTGTTGAGAGGAGTTAAGAGAGTCTATAGAGCCACGTGTAGTGGGGCATGTTTATCATTGCAGCACAGGAAGTAACAACAGTAGGATCAGAAGTTCAAGGTCATCTTCAGCAATGTCAGAAGTTCAAGACCTGTTAGGTGTCAAGGGAGAGAGAGAGAGAGAGAGAGAGGACAGAGCTAGAGAGAGGGAGAGAGAGGACAATTCAGGTATGATGAGTCGTTGTTAGAATCTCAGCACTTTAAAGGTAAAACAAGATGAGTTTGAGGCCAGCCTTGGCTACATAAACAAAATTTTGTTGAAAAAAATTAAAAATAAACCACTTTTAAAACAAGTACCAGGAATATTGTTTGGTTAGTCACACAGGATATAAATGTTGGCTGAGGAATGGATGAATAGAAGGAAGGATAGATGGATGGATGAATAAATATGAGATGATTAAAGTGGATTATATACTAAACAACCCCCCAGCTCCTGCAAATGTTGCAGTACCATAGTAGACCCAGCTGGCATCATCTGAATTAAATATTACAGTCCAAGCGAATACATCATTCCCCGATTTTCAGCCACTATTCCCTAGTAGAGGACTCTAAATGAGTAAACACCAGCATAATTGTGGGTGGGGGAGAGTCCCCTCTCGACTCTTCTGGCCCGTGTATGCTCTGAACTACTATCCACATGTTTTCCACACATCCACCAGGGAGGGTCTTCAGGAAATCCCATGAGGATCGTTTTAACCACAAAAGCAAATAACATTGTGAAAGATGGAGTCTCTTCTTCCTTAAGAGGAATTGTAGGCGGTGGCGCCTTGCTGGGTAGCCACTGAGATTTTGTGATCAAATCAGGGGGTGGGCCTGGTTCAGTGTGGATAGCCTCGGCCCCTAGTGGGCACTATGTACCACCCGTTCCTGAGAGAAGCCCACCGGCTTCAAGGAGGGATCCGGCCTGATTCAAGTTCCTGTCTTCTGTTCTTACAGCTGAGTGGTGAATGGTCCCAAAACTCCATGTGTTAAAAACTTGGTCTCCAGTGTCCAGAGGCACTGTGGTCTCTTAGAGCACGAGGGAGGCTTTACATCACTAGGCACGTGTCCTGAAGGGAATGAGATCTAACACCTTCTGTGTCTCTCAGTTTTTGTCTCTGTCTCTATCATTTTCAGTCTGTCTCTGTTTCTATCTCTGTCTTTCAGTCTCTGCCTATCTCTCTGTCTTTTTGGTTTCTCTGTCCCTCTCTTTGTCTCTTTGTCTGTCTGTCTGTGTCGTCTGTGTCTGTGTCTGTCTGTCTGTGTGTCTGTCTCAGGTAGGAATCCAAGGCTTTGAATTAGCCTAACCCATCTACTGAACTGATGAACTGCTGGAGTGCATGAAGGGGCCTGAACTACAGAGCCAAACCTACAGGATCTCCAGGACACTGAGCAACAACACGATATCTAAGAGGAGTCCCAGTGAAGTTCCAGTATTGACAGAGTAACAGAAGCCACAGACCTCATAACAGAGCAGCAAACTATTGAATGAACATTTGTAAGCAAAGAAATGTAGACAAAAGGAGACACACACACACACACACACTGTGAGATATACCTATATGACATACTACAGCTTCTACAAGATTTGTTTTTCTCTGTTGTACGGGTGGTTGCAATGGTAGAGGTCAGGTACAAAGGGATGGGGAGATGAATGGAGTTTCGTGCATGATGTGAATTCACAAAGAACCACTAAGTTTAAAAAAAAATGGGGTGGGGAAGGAGGCAGTTTGGTACCAGATACTGAACTTCAGATTTGTGCCCCTCACCCCCATCCTTGAAACCTCAGCTCACACAAGGCCTTCCTCAGAACAAGCTTTGTTGCTATCCCAGAGGACAGCATTTGCCACAAGTGGAATTTCAGTTATCTCTTGGATTACTGCAGTAGTATATGAACAACCTATAATCTCCATGACCACCGAGACTCCTAATGCTGGACAATTGAACCCCAAGGGATTCACACACAATCAAAGCCTGTTATATGGGGCTAGAGAGATGGCTCAGAGGTGAAAGGCACTAAGCAGCTCTTGCAGAGGACCTGGGTTTGATTCCTAGCACCCACATGATAGCTGACAAGTCGGTATTCCAGTTCCAGGGGATTCAACAGCCTCTTTGACTCCTGTGGGCACCACACATGCACAGGGTGTACATGATCACAGGCAGGCACTCACTCACACTCATAAAAATAAAAAATCAATAAATCTCCTTTTAATCATTATATAAATACACATGAGCAAAAGCAAAATAAGCAAAAGAATGAATGAATGAAAACTTCTGAAGAAAAAAAATCATTGAAAATCCAAGGCTACTGGCTCCAATAATCACTATTTTTTAGGAATTTATATAGACACCGGAGATGTACCTTCTTTAGAAAGTTGAGGGATCTGTAGTTCTCTCTCTCTCTCTCTCTCTCAAAATATACCCCTTTAAAAAGTCTATCTCTACTGCCAGGTATGGTATAGTGGGTCACACCTGTAATCTCAGTTCTCAGGAGGCAGAAGCAGGGGGATTCCTTCCAGTTCCTGGCCACCCTGGTCTTGATAGTGAGTCCCAGGCCAGGACAACATGGCAAGACTCTGACTCAAACAAACAAAACATCTACCTCCAGCCAGGAGTGGATGTGCATTCCCAGCACTCAAAAAGTCAGAGGCAGGAGGATTGCTGCAAGTTAGAGGCCATCTTGGACCACATAGTAAATTCCAAGGCATCCCAGCGACATAGTGTGCTTACTGTGATCATGTCTAAAAGTGTTTGTTCGTTTGTTTTTACCCCAGAAGCAACCCATGGAAAGAAAAACCCATCTCGTTCTAACACAAATCATTTCATGTAAGGACTTCCTGGGGCTTCAACGATGCCTTTGCCCTACAGCAGATCATACTAAGGACTCATTAGCACTACAACTGTAATATGAAAAGAATGGAATACATTTAAATTCTGAAATTGATTTTCGTCTAATCTGTGTTTTCATGGACAGAAACCATGTTTTTCTGAGCTAGCCCATTAGAAAGGGAAAGACAGTGATGTTTTGGGGATCCCTCCTCCAGTACAGACAACACCAGAACTTCTGGTCACCAGCTTGACTGTCCCCTGCAGGTGTCTCCGTCAGAGGCATGCCTAGAACTCAAACCTGGGCTCTCCGATGCTCTCTCCTCTGTCATCCCATTCGCTGCTCGTGATTACTCTCTAAATCCCAACACATAGGCACTGATGCAATTGACCCCATAATACACATGCTTCGATCGATAAGAACTAGAGAAACTCAGCTGAGTATGCAGGAACTAGGGCCTTAGCTCTGCAAACTTTCAGTCAACTCCAATAATAAAGCATACTGCCTTGGGGGCCCACCATACAGCTCACTAGCTAAGTGTATTGTTTATAAAGTGCAAAGCAACAGGTCCCATACCCAGCATAGATAAAACAATCAGCGGGAGTGGCACTCAGACAGAGCCTCACTAGTAACTCTGGCAGACCTTAAACTCACTAGATAGAGCAGGATAGCCTTGAACTCAGACAGCTCTGTCTACATCTGCCTCCAAGGTGCTAGAACTAAAGCTGTTCACCTGTTGTCTCTTTCCTCTAAGATTAAAGTGAAGCAATCCATCCTGAAGAGAAGCTCTTTAAGCAGGAAGGTTAAACAACACAAAAGAGCTTCAGGAAATTCCTGAAAGTGACCAGATTCACTAGGCCCCTTCCTACCAGAATAAGCAATAAAACTGTTCAAACAAAAAACCCAGGATAGCTAAAACTATTCTCAGCAACAAAAGAAAATCTGGGGGAATCAGTATCCCTGACCTCAAGCAATACTACAGAGCAATAGTGTTAAAAACTGCATGGTATTGGTACAGTGACAGGCAGGAGGATCAATGGAACAGGATTGAAGATCCAGAAATGAACCCACACACCTATGGCCACTTGATCCTCGACAAAGAGGCTGAAAACATCCAATGGAAAAAAGATAGCCTTTTCAACAAATGGTGCTGGTTCAACTGGAGGTCAGCATGCAGAAGAATGCGAATTGATCCATCCTTGTCTCCTTGTACTAAGCTCAAATCCAAATGGATCAAGGACCTCCACATAAAGCCAGACACTCTGAAGCTAATAGAAAAGAAACTGGGGAAGACCTTTGAGGACATCGGTACAGGGAGAAAGTTTCTGAACAGAACACCAATAGCGTATGCTCTAAGAGCAAGAATTGACAAATGGGACCTCATAAGGTTACAGAGTTTCTGTAAGGCAAAGGACACCATCAAGAGGACAGATCGGCAACCAACAAATTGGGAAAAGATCTTCACCAATCCTACATCAGATAGAGGGCTAATATCCAATATATATAAAGAACTCAAGAAGTTAGACTCCAGAAAACCGAACAACCCTATTAAAAAATGGGGTACAGAGTTAAACAAAGAATTCTCACCTGAAGAACTTCGGATGGCGGAGAAACATCTTAAAAAATGCTCAACTTCATTAGTCATTAGGGAAATGCAAATCAAAACAACCCTAAGGTTTCATCTTACACCAGTCAGAATGGCTAAGATTAAAAATTCAGGAGACAGCAGGTGTTGGAGAGGGTGCGGAGAAAGAGGAACACTCCTCCACTGCTGGTGGGGTTGCAAATTGGTACAACCACTCTGGAAAGCAGTCTGGCGGTTCCTCAGAAAACTGGGCACCTCACTTCCAGAAGATCCTGCTATACCACTCCTGGGCATATACCCAGAGGATTCCCCACCATGTAATAAGGATACATGCTCTACTATGTTCATAGCAGCCCTATTTATAATTGCCAGATGCTGGAAAGAACCCAGGTATCCCTCAACAGAAGAGTGGATACAAAAAATGTGTTATATCTACACAATGGAGTACTATTCAGCCATTAGAAACAATGAATTCATGAAATTCTTAGGCAAATGGATGGAGCTAGAGAACATCATACTAAGTGAGGTAACCCAGACTCAAAAGGTGAATCATGGTATGCACTCACTAATAAGTGGTTATTAACCTAGAAAACTGGAATACCCAAAACATAATCCACACATCAAATGAGATACAAGAAGAAAGCAGGAGTGGTCCCTGGTTCTGGAAAGACTCAGTGAAACAGTATTTGGCAAAACCAGAACGGGGAACTGGGAAGGGGTGGGAGGGAGGACAGGGGAAGAGAAGGGGGCTTACGGGACTTTCGGGAAGTGGGGGGGGGGGGGTAGCTAGAAAAGGGGAAATCATTTGAATTGTAAATAAATTATATCGAATAAAAAAAAAAAACTGTTCAGTCATTCCCAGACAAGCCAAACTACAAAGATTTGAAGACAAGACTGGCTCCCTGGAAGAAGCTGCTGAGGAGGAGCTTAGACCAACTGGGTCTCTCAGAAAGGACACCCTCCAGCATGTTGACCCGCCTGCAGGCTGTGCAGTGAGCTCCAGGTTTCCCAGATTTTGTGAGCTGTCACCCACGCTGCGGTGGGCTTTGGTGATACCGCTGTCTTTGAGTCATTTCTGCTACTCTAAGTAACTCCTTACTCATATTCCTACAGGTAAACCTGTTGTGGATTTGGTTTAATGCTTGCTTTATGTTATTTGGGTTTCCAAAATCACACAGGAAACTACATGGCTGCATTTAAGATGCAGAGGGTCCCTGCCCCCAGTTGGCTTTGATTGGTAAATAAAATTGCTGGCAGCCAATCTCTGTGCAGGGAGACAGAGGTGGGAGTTCTAGGATTGCCAAATTAGGACGAGGGAGGAAGAAGAAGGAACCATGGAGGGGGGGATGAAGGGGATGGGGGGTAAAACAGCATCTTGCTCTATGGCTCGGACAGGACTCAAACTCTGGATCTCAACCTGATTTATGACAGCAGAAAAATTACAGTTAAGAAGTAGCAACCAAAGTAATTTTATGGCTTGGAGGGGGAGGGGCAGGTCACCCCAACATGAGAAGCTGTATTAAAGGGTCTCAGCACTAGGAAGGTGAAGAACCACTGCTCTTGGTCCTCTGGGCTCTGCCTCCTGCTTCGCTGTTTTGTAGAACCAACAGGCCCAGCTCACCTCTGGAGTTTACCAAGCACTACATAGCTTAGTGCATGGAGAAAAGATGCAAAAGAAGCTTACAGGCTGCATAGAGCTTCACCCTCATCCTAAAGGGCCAATCAGAGAAGAGAGGTTGGCCCCAACAGTCAGTACAGGATCTACCCAGACACCAAATACTCAGGTCAAAGGAGATTTATGACCCCAAGGGGCAAGCAGAGGGGGTTGCAAAGGTAGACAGAAAGTAGCAGCAGCAGTAAGCATTTCTGCAGGGTGGGTTCTTAAAGAGAAAGGGGGAGTCTGCTAGGGTAAGTTGGTAAATCCTGGTTGGATATGCTAGCCAAATAATAAATTTTGATGCATGGACCTTGGTGTTTTGTCTCAGAGCCAAATAAGGGAACAGACCTTGGGGGCTGGCTTTAAGAACGTGATCTAACAGCTTTTAGCAAGGGAGAAGAAAGGGGCAAAACCTGTCAGTGCCATCCTTGCCAGGTTTGAGTCTATGTTTGCCCTGCTCGAGCCTGTTAGAGCCCTGCAGGTACTTCCATCCCATTTTACAGACATAGAAACTGAGGCTCAGAGGTTGACTTTCCTAGCAACATGGTTTGTAAGTGAATTAATACAAAGGTATCAGCCACAAAGCCCTTTAATCTAGACTAAGTGAAGGGTGTTGTATCTGCAGTAGCCAATAAGAAAGATGATTAGCCAAGTGCAGTAGCCATGCCTTTCATTTCAGGGCTCAGAGGCAGAGGCAGGAGTATCTCTGAGTTGGAGTTGGAGGCTAGCCTGGTCTACATAGTAAGTCTTAGGAGAGCCAGAGCCACAGAGAGACCCTGTCTCAAAAAAAAAAAAATGGAATTAGGAGGAGGAGGGAGAAAGAGGAGGAGGAGGGGAGGAAGAAGAGGAGGGAAAGAAAGATAGCTCAAAGAGGGGCTTCTGGGCGGCAAGTGGGGAGAAGTCAGTGTGCTCTGGTGAATCCAACGGGCCCCAGCAGGAGCTTTCAGGTGCCTGCTTTGGGATCTGAACAGCCTGGGCCACAGCACTCGGTCTCCAGGAAGTGCAGGAGACCTGGTGTGCACCCAGAGGCAGTCTGGGAGCTCCTGTGGCACGGAGCTTAGGTTCCAGTCCTGAGGCCTCTGGCGGGAGCACTCAGATCTCTCTGCTTCCGGATCCAGATCAGCCTGGGCAGCAACACCACATCTCCAGGTCCTGCAAGAGGCAAGAGGGGCTTCCGGGCAGCCAGCAGGGAGAAGTCGATGTGCTCCAGTGAATCCAACGGGCCCCAGCGGGAGCCTTCAGGTGTCTGCTTCGGGATCTGAACAGCCTGGGCAACAGCACCCTGACTCCAGGCAGTGCAGGAGGTAAGCTGTGCACCAGAGGCTACCTGGGAAGGGGCAGCTTGCACTGGTGAGTCCAGCATTGACAAGACCAACTAACACCAGTGAGAACTAGATGGCAAAAGGCAAACGCAGGAACGTCACTAACAGAAATCAAGGCAATATGGCAACATCTGAACCCAATTCTCCTTTACCAGCATGTCCTGGATACCCCATCACACCAGTAAAACAAGATTTGGATTTAAAATCACTGGTCATGATGCTGGTACAGGAACACATGAAGGACATACTTAAAGAAATTCAGGAGAAAATGGATCAAATGGACAATTTCCTTGACAGATACCAAATACCAAAATTAAATCAGGACCAAATAGATCATCTAAACAGTCCCATAACGCCTAAAGAAATAGAAGGAGTCATAGAAAGTCTTCCAACCAAAAAAAGCACAGGACCAGATGGTTTCAGTGCAGAATTCTATCAGACCTTCAAAGAAGAGTTAACACCAATACTCTTCAAACTATTCCACAAAATAGAAACAGAAGGAACACTACCCAATTCCTCTACGAAGCCACAATTACGCTGATACCAAAATCACACAAAGATCCAACAAAGAAAGAGAACTTCAGACCAATCTCCCTTATGAACATCGATGCAAAAATACTCAATAAAATTCTTGGCAACCGAATCCAAGAACACATCAAAACGATCATCCACCATGATCAAGTAGGCTTTATCCCGGGAATGCAGGGTTGGTTCAATATACGGAAATCCATCAATGCAATCCACTACATAAACAAACTCAAAGAAAAAAACCACATGGTCATTTCATTGGATGCTGAAAACGCATTTGACAAAATTCAGCATCCTTTCATGCTTAAAGTCTTGAAAAGAACAGGAATTCAAGGCCCATACCTAAACATAGTAAAAGCAATATACAGCAAACCGGTAGCCAGCATCAAACTAAATGGAGAGAAACTTGAAGCAATCCCACTGAAATCAGGGACTAGACAGGGCTGCCCCCTTTCTCCTTATCTTTCCAATATTGTACTTGAGGTACTAGCTCGGGCAATTCGACAACATAAGGAGGTCAAAGGGATACAAATTGGAAAGGAAGAGGTCAAACTATCATTATTTGCAGATGGCATGATAGTCTACCTAAGTGACCCAAAAAACTCCACTAGAGAACTCCTACAGCTGATAAACAACTTCAGCAAAGTGGCAGGTTATAAAATCAACTCAAGCAAATCAGTGGCCTTCCTATACTCAAAGGATAAGCAGGCTGAGAAAGAAATTAGGGAAATGACCCCCTTGAAAATAGCCACAAACAGTATAAAGTATCTTGGGGTGACTCTTACCAAACATGTGAAAGATCTATATGACAAGAACTTCAAGACTCTGAGGAAGGAAATGGAAGAAGACCTCAAAAAATGGGAAAACCTCCCATGCTCGTGGATCTGTAGAATCAATATAGTTAAAATGGCCATTTTGCCAAAAGCAATATACAAATTCAATGCAATACCCATCAAAATCCCAACTCAATTCTTCACAGAGTTAGAAAGAGCAATTATCAAATTCATCTGGAATAACAAAAAACCTAGGATAGCTAAAGCTATTCTCAGCAACAAAAGAAAGTCTGGGGGAATCAGTATCCCTGACCTCAAGCAATATTACAGAGCAATAGTGTTAAAAACTGCATGGAATTGGTACAGTGACAGGCAGGAGGATCAATGGAACAAGATTGAAGATCCAGAAATGAACCCACACACCTATGGCCACTTGATCCTCGACAAAGAGGCTGAAAACATCCAATGGAAAAAAGATAGCCTTTTCAACAAATGGTGCTGGTTCAACTGGAGGTCAGCATGAAGAAGAATGCGAATTGATCCATCCTTGTCTCCTTGTACTAAGCTCAAATCCAAATGGATCAAGGACCTCCACATAAAGTCAGACACTCTGAAGCTAATAGAAAAGAAACTGGGGAAGACCCTTGAGAACATCGGTACAGGGAGAAAGTTTCTGAACAGAACACCAATAGCGTGTGCTCTAAGATCAAGAATTGACAAATGGGACCTCATAAAATTACAAAGTTTCTGTAAGGCAAAGGACACCATCAAGATGACAAATCGGCAACCAACAAATTGGGAAAAGATCTTCACCAATCCTACATCAGATAGAGGGCTAATATCCAATATATATAAAGAACTCAAGAAGTTAGACTCCAGAAAACCAAACAACCCTGTTAAAAAATGGAGTACAGAGTTAAACAAAGAATTCTCACCTGAAGAACTTCGGATGGCGGAGAAGCATCTTAAAAAATGTTCAACTTCATTAGTCATTAGGGAAATGCAAATCAAAACAACCCTGAGATTTCACCTTATACCAGTCAGAATGGCTAAGATTAAAAATTCAGGAGACAGCAGGTGTTGGAGAGGGTGTGGAGAAAGAGGAACACTCCTCCACTGCTGGTGGGGTTGCAAATTGGTACAACCACTCTGGAAATCAGTCTGGCAGTTCCTCAGAAAACTGGGCACCTCACTTCCAGAAGATCCTGCTATACCACTCCTGGGCATATACCCAGAGGATTCCCCACCATGTAATAAGGATACATGCTCTACTATGTTCATAGCAGCCCTATTTATAATTGCCAGATGCTGGAAAGAACCCAGGTATCCCTCAACAGAAGAGTGGATGCAAAAAATGTGGTATATCTACACAATGGAGTACTATTCAGCCATTAGAAACAATGAATTCATGAAATTCTTAGGCAAATGGATGGAGCTGGAGAACATCACACTAAGTGAGGTAACCCAGACTCAAAAGGTAAATCATGGTATGCACTCACTAATAAGTGGATATTACCCTAGAAAACTGGAATACCCAAAACATAATCCACACATCAAATGAGGTACAAGAAGAAAGGAGGAGTGGCCCCTTGTCCTGGAAAGACTCAGTGAAGCAGTATAGGGCAAAACCAGAATGGGGAAGTGGAAAGGGGTGGGTGGGAGGACAGGGGAGAGTAGGGGGCTTATGGGACTTTCGGGGAGTGAGAGAAAAGGGGAAATCATTTGAAATGTAAATAAAAAATATAGCCTAGAGCTGCTCAGCTGGGTTGGTCATGGCTTCCTGATGCTCTCCATTTGCTTGTCTTCCTTCTGAGGTAGCTCCATTATAAAGTTGCTATGGCTGATGTGTTGCAGCCTTGTCACCTCGCCTACACTACTGACTGTAGCAAGCAGAACACAGGCAGCCCACTGACCTGTGTCACTATTTTGCCACTGTGATAAAAAACACCTGAGACAACCTCCTTAAAGGAGTAAAGATTTCAGAGACAGATCTCTCTGTGTTCAAGGCCAGCCTGGTCTACAGAGTGAGTTCCAGAACAGCTGGGCTACACAAAGAAAAAAAAAATTGTTTCCAAAAAAAAAAAAAAAACAAGAAAAGGAGGGGAGAGGTGGTAGAGGGGGAGGAAGGGAGGGGAGGAAAGGGGGAGGAGGAGCAAGAGAAGAAGAAGGAGGAGGAGGAGGAGGAAGAAGAAGAAGAAGAAGAAGAAGAAGAAGAAGAAGAAGAAGAAGAAGAAGAAGAAGAAGAAGAAGAAGAAGAAGAAGAAGAAGAAGAAGAAGAGGAAGAGGAAGAGGAAGAGGAAGAGGAAGAGGAAGAGGAAGAGGAAGAGGAAGAGGAAGAGGAAGAGGAAGAGGAAGAGGAAGAAGACGACTTTGGCTTATTACCAGTTCCAAGAATTTGGTCCATGATCTCTCAGATCCATGGCTTCTGGGCCTGGGAGAAGCAGAAGCTAAGTAGCAGTCATTGGATGCTGAATTTGAGCTGATCGCAGAAGGGCACTCTGCCTGCAATCCCGAAATGTGGAAGCTGAAACTGACGCAAGAGTTCCAGACCAACCTGGACTACCTAACGTAGCAAGACTGTGTCTTAAAAAAATTAAACAGCCCGAGGGAACACAGCTCAGCACTGAGCATGCCTGACATTCACAGGGCCCTGGGTTTGATCCCCAGGGCCAAGGTGGGGGAGGGAGGGGCTGTGGGAGGGGCATTGAGCACAACAGACACAGGACAAAGGTGATAGACCCTCAGCTTCAGACTGTGGGTAGCTCCAGATCCTCGGGTTTTGCCTGTTCTTGAGAACCAATCTATGCAACTTCTAGGCTAAGCGTTTGCTTCACATCCCTGGGTGTTCCTAAAATGGCTCCTGCTGGTGATCCTGGCTGTGTCTGCTCCACACAGTTAAGGAAGGTGACAACAAGCCGTCTCTCTGCACACTAGGGATTGCAAAGGAGACATCTTTGGCTTCAGAATTCCAAAATTTTCTGGATGACTTTGAAACGCCCCCAAAATCCCTGCTCTGAGAATGTGCAAGACATCAGGCCGCGCAGGCTGGCCTGCATCCCTTTGCCTCTCCTGCCCTCTAGTGGTCACTCTCTATGCTGCTCTTTCCACATCATTTTTGGGTTTTGTTTTGGTTTGGTTTGGTTTTGGTTTTTTGGCTTTTTTGGTTTTTTTTTTTACTACTAACTTAAAATACAAAATCTGGAAAGAAATTTCTTGCAAATATATCCAATGCTCAGTGGAAATTCATCTAGCTTTCTATGTATACGATATATCTATTTCTATATGTAACTTTAAAATACCTTAAGGCTGGGCTTATAGTTAAGTGGTAGGGCACTTGCCCAGCGTACAGAAGACCCCAGGTTTGATTCTTCCAACACAATAATAAGCTTACCTGTGCATTCATGTATCAGATATTTATTGAATGCCAACCCCACAAGACAGGCCCTCTTCAGAAGTTCAAGGTCAGTTTGGTCTATATACTTACTTCTAGGCTAGCTTGGCCTTGTATGAAAATCTATTTTAAGTGTGTGTGTGTGTGTGTGTGCATGTTCCATTTTAATAACACAGTAATAAGTATATAATAATATAATAAAAAGTAATAAGTATATAACAATATATTTATTACATGTTATTATATATTAATATATCATATATAAATTATATAAATATTGATGTAATGATAAAGATTATGTAATTAATATATAATGTATTATATAAATACATAATATATAATATATATTATATATTAATATATATTGTTATATAATATATATTAATATAGAATATATTATATAAATAATAAGTTAAAAATGCAGCTTTTGTCTTCAAGAAACTAGAGCAACTGATAGTAAAAGTTCTAATCAAATGTTCAGCGCAGCTGATAATGCTGCAGAGGATACAAGGGATGCCCTAGAGAGGTCTGAAAGGCATCCTGGGAAAGTGGGGGTGAAAATATGAAGGATGAGGAACCAGAGTTATGATGGCAAAAAGCCAGAGAGTTAGCAAGTCAAAACCTCTGTGTGCAGGGAGAGTAGGGTCGGTTTGGAGAAGGGAACATAGGGCTGTATGGCTGGAATGTCAAACACTGGCGTCTGGGATGGTGGGAATACAAAATGGAGGACTACGTGGTGGTCTACGTGTGCCCCTACTGAACACATTGGAATTTTGGTCTTTATTCAGATGAGCCGTTCATTCTTCCTTTCCTCTCTCCCTTCCTGGCCCCTTCCTTCTTCCTTTCTTCCTTCCTTCTTTCCTCCCGGTTGTAAACCCTGGCTGCCCCTGAGACCCTCTGATCAAAACCCCAGCCAGCAAGATCTTTAGGACTAGGACAAGCATCTGTGGTTTTTAAGGTCCCCCTAGGTGATTCCAGTGTGTGGCCCCAGGAGAAGCCTTCTAGAGACCTAAGAAAGCCTGAATTGTTCGCTTTCCTTTTCCTCCCTCTAGTGACTGTTTGGTGCTCCTAAATCTGTTCTAAACCTGCAGGCAGATGTTACCTCCAAGAAGGCAAATTCTCCTGCCACCAGATAGCTGCAGTTTTGAAACAGCGCCCAGGGTGCTGGAATACCTCAGACCCCAGCCACCAAAGACCTGCATGGAGAACAGGGAGATATGTATACAACGCCCAGCCCAGAGGAAACTAAAAAACCTACAGCCTTCTAGTTCTGCTTTTCCTGAACCTGGCGGGAGCCAGGGCCAGCCCCGCCCACACTTCCTTCTCCCCTCCCCACCCCACGCGCACCACCTCTCGCCTCTATTCCATTCTGTCCCGCTAGGTGGTGCCAAAGAGCAGTGAGCCTGCTTTCTGTTTTGTTGTACTTCGAGATTAGACTTCTGTTTTGAAAAGGTCCCACTATCAGCAGGTGGAAGAGGGTTTGAAACTGGACCATAGCATCAGAGGAGAATAAGTCAAAGCCATTAGTAATGCAGATCTGGCGCGAGGTGATGGTGTCATGGCCGCTCTGACGGTAGCAGAAAAAGAAGAGCGGAAGTCACACTGTAGAGTGTTGGCTTCCTGTTGGCTTACAGAGGGGGGGGGGGGAAGTGAGGGACGAACACGACTTGGAGAGGAGAGAGATGAGTCAGGGGTGTTTTTAAATTCTTGTTTGAATAAACAGATGGGTGTTGGAGTCAGTTCCTGTGGCAGGGAACAGAGGAGCAGATTTCCGGGGTGGGAAATATGAAAACTACCAGTGTGGCTATGAACAAATTCAGGATAATGTGCTATAAGAGCCACGTCACTATACTCACTGGTGCAATGAATACTCCGGGCATGACGGCAGATGCCTGGAATCCCATACTTAGCAGATGGAGGCGGGGAAATCAAGCTCAGGGTCATCCTTGGATAGACAAGGAAGCCTGAACTAGAGCCTTATTTCAAAAACACACACATCTTCACATGGATATAGACCCATTGTCAGCTCTCAGTAATTACCAGGCGCAGATTTAATCTTTTCTCCTTATAGAAATTAGAGACTCATCCTCTAGTCTCTGGGTAGGGCCCTGCCTAATTCTGCCAGCTGAAAATCCAACAAGGATTTAACCAGTTCATTCTCAGAGCTGACCACACAAGAGGCCAAAACCACAATGTTTTTGACTTAACTCTTGACTTAAAGATTTCACATCTCTGGGGAGTTTGTATGTTTCTCTTGCCTTCCTAGCCTCAAGTTCATAATCCTCCTGCCTTAAGTCTTTCCAAGTGATAGTATTACAGAACACCAAATTCGGCAGAAGATTCTATTTCTGACCTGCTTTTCTTGCCTTGCCAAAGTAACCTTTTCCTGACAGTTCAAAAAACTGGAACCTAGAAACCACATTCACCTGGGACATGGCATTAAAACTGTTCAGGTCTGAAGAGAGGAAACACACTGCCCCACTGTCTCATACACTCATAGGACAGTTGAACCCCAGGAAGTATCTCTCCCTGCAAGTCACAGACCTTAACACGAAAGGGCTTTGAGACAGAAATGACAGCGGGCTTGATCACAGCACTTTGGAAGTGACAACAGAAGGATGGTAAGTTCCAGGCTAGCTGGTCATACAGTGGAATACTGCCTACGCCTAAAGAAGATAGGGAGGAAAACAATGAAGTACTGTGAGTGACTGAAGAAGAGAAAGTTCTTAGAGTCCCTGAGCAGCAAAGTCAAAGAGACAGGAAGGCACAGAGGGGACGTGAAGAAACCATCTAGCTGGTCTTTCACAGAGTGAATTCCATGGAACACTGCCTCCTAAAGAATGCAGAAACAAAGTGCCGTTTGATATCAGGATTTTAAAAGGTTGGATGGCCACCTGTGGTTTGTCCAACCTCTTAGAACTTCAAAGTATATGCAAAGACATTAAATATTGAAAACTTGCTAATGAGCCTCCTTAAAGTCTATGGACCATGTATGGTGAAACTCACATGATCATCTGATCCTATCATTTTAACAAGCCTGGGGATATATCCTGATAAAAATATACATTTATAAGGCAGGCACAATGGCAGAATTTGAGAGAAAAGGGAGGAAGGGTAGGAATTCAAGGCCATCTTCAGCCACATAGGAAGATTGAGGCTAGCCTAGGCCACATGATACACTAAAAATCAAATCCAGGAGTGGTGGCATTGCCCTTTAATCCCAGAACTAGGGAGCAAAAGCAAGCAGAACTTTGTGAGTTCAAAGCCAACTTGTTCTACATAGTGAGTTCCAGGCTTCTAGTTACATAGTAAGAACCTGTCTTTAAAAAAAAAAAAAAAAAAGGCCGCCATCTTCGCTCCATGACAGAGCAGATGGGCATCACCAGGCACTGAGATATCCTGAGTTTAAGATCTCTGGGGGTGAAAACCACCAGGGTTTGTGGGAAGCCGTCCTGAGCTATTCGGACTTATGCTTGCTTACTCATGGCCCTAAGGTGGTGGCTGCTAAAATATAAGAACAATTAACTAGAGCCTTCTCCTTGAGCTATCGGTGTGAGAAGATTTCGAGAATACCACAAGATGTTCTTGCCCTAACCACGGAATGTACCTGCCAGTGTTAACTCTGGGTGTCCTCTCCAGATGACCAGATGACCTCCTTGCTTGCTTCCTGCTTCGACCCCTAGGGGTGTCTCTGCCCTTCCCTCCTTTGTCTGGTGTGAAGGTTATTTCCTTCTCTGTAAGTCTTAAAACCCACTTACCTCCCCGACATTAAATGAAGCCATGACACAACCCAGACTGACTTGTCTTTCTTAGCATGCTTGGCTTCCTTTCTCTCTCCCCCCCATTTTTGACCCTCAGGTAGTGCCTCTTCGGGACCCGGGAATAACTGGACCTGCTAGACGGGTCAAGGGGTCTGCCTGTGCCCAGGACCTGGGCAGATCGGCAGTTCGTCTGTGTGCCAGCTGGTCATGGGTCCTGTGCCCTACATGGTGATCAGCATTTGGAGTGACTCCCCACTGCCATCTTTGCTCCATGACAGAGCAGACGGGGAGCAACAGGTTCACTGAGACAACCCAAGTATAACATTGCTTGGGGCAAGACACAGCAGAGCTCCAACAGCACACAAGAGGAAGGCAGCACATCAGCAATCTGTGCCAGGGGAAACCCAGTCATCCAGTGTTGTGGAAATAGCCTTACAGGCTCACAGGAGGTTGAAGCACCAGCCAGTGACAACAAGATCAACTAACACCAGTGAGGACCAGATGGCAAAAGGCAAACGTAGGAACATTACTAACAGAAATCAAGGCAATATGGCAGCATCTGAACCCAATTCTCCAACAACAGCAAGTCCTGGATACCCCAAAATACAAGAAAAACAAGATTTGGATTTAAAATCACTGGTCATGATGCTGTTAGAGAAACACATGAAAGACATAAATAAATCTCTTAAAGAAATTCAGGAGAAAATGGATCAAAATTTAGAAGCCCTTACAAGGGAAACACAAAAATCATTAAAAGAAATTCAGGACAATATGGGTCAAAAGATAGAAGCCAATAAGGAGAAAAACACAAACATGACTTAAAGAAATACAGGAGAACTTAGGTCAACAGACAGAAGTCACGAAAGAGGAAACACAAAAATCTCTTAAAGAATTACAGAAAAACACAAACAAGCAAGTGAAGGAACTGAGCAAAACTATCCAGGATCTAAAAACAGAAGTAGAAACAACTAAGAAATCACAAAGGGATACAACTTTGGAGATAGAAAACCTTGGGAAGAAATCAGGGGCCATAGATGCAAATATCAACAACAGAATACAAGAGATAGAAGAAAGAATCTCAGATGCTGAAGATACCATAGAAACCATGGACTCAACAGACAAAGAAAATGCAAAATGCTAAAAGCTTGTAACCCAAAACATCCAGGAAATCCAGGACACAATGAGAAGACCAAAGCTAAGGATTATAGGCATAGATGAGAGTGAAGATTTACAACTGAAAGGGCCAGCAAATACCTTCAACAAAATTATGGAAGAAAACTTCCCTAACCTAAAGAGAGAGATGCCCATGAATATACAAGAAGCCTACAGAACTCCAAACAGACTGGACCAGAACAGAAATACCTCCTGTCACATAATAATCAAAACCCCAAATGTACTAAACAAAGAAAGAATATTAAAGGCAGTAAGAGAAAAAGGTCAAGTAACATATAAAGGAAGACCTATCAGAATTACACCAGACTTCTCACCAGAGACCATGAAAGCTAGAAGATCCTGGGAAGATCTCATGCAGACTCTAAGAGAACACAAATGCCAGCCAAGACTACTATACCCAGCAAAACTCTCAGTCACTATAGATGGAGAAACCAAGACATTCCATGACAAAACCAAATTTACAAATTTACAAAACCACAAACCCAGCCCTACAAAGGATAATAGGGGGAAAACACCAATACAAGAAGGGAAAACTATACCCTGGAAAAAGCAAGATAGTAACCTTCTTTCATCAAACCCAAAAGAAGTTAACCACTCAAATATAAAATTAACATCAAAAATGAGAGGAAGCAATAATCACTCTTAATATCTCTTAACATCAATGGACTCAATCCCCCCCCCCAAAAAAGACATAGACTAACAGACTGGATATGTAAACAGGACCCTACATGTCGCTGCATACAGGAAACACACCTCGGTGTCAAAGACAAAAACTACCTTGGAGTAAAAGGTTGGAAGACAATTTTACAAGCAAATGATCTCAGGAAACAAGCCGAAGTAGCCATTCTAATACCAGAAAAAAATGACTTTCAACCTAAAGTCATCAAAAGATACACAGAAGGACACTTCTTGCTGGTCAAAGGAAAAATCCACCAAGAAGAACTCTCAATTCTGAACATCTATTCTCCAAATACAAGGGCACCTTCATTCGTAAAAAAAAAAAACTTTACTAAAGCTCAAAGCACACATTGCACCTAACACAATAATTGTGGGTGACTTAACACCCCACTCTCCTCAATGGACTGATCAGGAAAATAGAAACTAAACAGGGACACAGTGAAACTAATTGAAGCTTTGGACCAAATGGATTTAACAGATATATAGAGAACATTTCATCCTAAAGCAAAAGAATATACCTTTTTCTCAGTACCTCATGGTACCTTCTCCAAAATCGATCATATAATTGGTCACAAGACAGACAAAATAATCCCATGCCTCCTATCAGATCACTAGGGAGTAAAAGTGGTTTTTACTAGCAACAAAAACAACAGAAAGCCCTCATACACATGGAAACTGAACAATACTCAATGATACCTTGGTCAAGGAAGAAATAAAGAAAGAAATCAAAGACTTTTTTAGAATTTAATGAAAATGAAGGCACAGCATACCCAAATCTATGACACAATGAAAGCAGTGCTGAGAGGAATACTCATAGTCCTGAGTTCCTCCAAAAGGAAAATGGAGAGAGCATATACTAGAAGCTTAATGGCACAACTGGAAGCCCTGGAACAAAAAGAAGCTAATTCACCCAGGAGGAGTAGAAGGCAGGAAATCATCAAACTCAGGGCTGAAATCAATCAAGTAGAAACAAAGAGAACCATACAAAGAATCAACAAAACCAGGAGCTGGTTCTTTGAAAAAAATCAACAAGATAGATAAACCCTTAGCCAGACTGACCAAAGGGCACAGAGAAAGTATCCAAATTAACAAAATTAGAAATGAAAAGGGAGATATAACAACAGAAACTGAGGAAATTCAAAAAATCATCAGATCCTACTACAAAAGCCTATACTCAACACAACTGGAGAATATGGAGGAAATGAACAATTTCTTAGACAGATACCAAATACCAAAATTAAATCAGGATCAAATAGATCATCTAAACAGTCCCATAACCCCTAAAGAAATAGAAAGGGTCATAGAAAGTCTTCCAACAAAAAAAAGGACAGGACCAGATGGTTTTAGTGCAGAATTCTATCAGACCTTCAAAGAAGACTTAACACCAATACTCTTCAAACTATTCCACAAAATAGAAACAGAAGGAACACTACCCAACCCGTTCTACAAAGCTACAATTACTCTGATACCAAAACCACACAAAGATCCAACAAAGAAAGAGAACTTCAGGCCAATTTCCCTTATGAATATCAATGCAAAAATACTCAATAAAATTCTTGCCCACCGAATCCAAGAACACATCAAAAATGATCATCCACCATGATCAAGTAGGCTTCATCCCAGGGATGCAGGGATGGTTCAATATACGAAAATCCATCAATGCTATCCACTACATAAACAAACTCAAAGAAAAAAAACACATGGTTATTTCATTAGATGCTGAAAAAGCTTTTGACAAAATTCAGCATCTTTTCATTCTAAAAGTCTTGGAGAGAACAGGAATTCAAGGCCCATACCTAAACACAGTAAAAGCAATATATAGCAAACCGGTAGCCAATATCAAACTAAATGGAGAGAAACTTGAAGCAATCCCACTAAAATCAGGGACTAGAGAAGGCTGCCCCCTCTCTCCATATCTTTTCAATATAGTTCTTGAAGTCCTAGCTAGAGCAATTAGGCAATATAAGGAGGTCAAAGGGATACAAATAGGAAAGGAAGAAATCAAACTATCACTATTTGCAGATGATATGATAGTATACTTAAGTGACCCAAAAAACTCTACCAGAGAACTCCCACAGCTGATAAACAACTTCAGCAAAGTGGCTGGCTGCAAAATCAATTCAAGCAAATCAGTAGCCTTTATATACTCAAAGGATAAGCAGACTGAGAAAGAAATTAGGGAAATGACATCCTTCACAATAGCCACAAACAGCATAAAGTATCTTGGTGTGACGCTAACCAAACAAGTGAAAGACTTATATGACAAAAACTTCAAATCTCTGAAGAAGGAAATCAAAGAAGATCTCAGAAAATGGAAAAATCTCCCATGCTCGTGGATTTGCAGGATTAATATAGTTAAAATGGCCATCTTGCCAAAAGCAATCTACAGATTCAGCACAATCCCCATCAAAATCCCAACTCAGTTCTTCTTCATAGAGTTAGAAAGAGCAATTCTCAAATTCATCTGGAATAATAAGAAACCCAGGATAGCTAAAACTATTCTCAACAAGAAAAGAACTTCTGGGGGAATCAGTATCCCAGATCTCAAACATTACCACAGAGCAATAGTGATAAAAACTGCATGGTATTGGTACAATGTCAGGCAAGTGGATCAATGGAATAGGATTGAAGATCCAGAAATGAACCCACACACCTATGGTCACTTGATCTTCGACAAAGGAGCTGAAAACATCCAGTGGAAAAAAGATAGCCTTTTCAACAAATGGTGCTGGTTCAATTGGAGGTCATCATGCAGAAGAATGCAAATTGATCCAATCTTATCTCCATGTACTAAGCTCAACTCCAAGTGGATCAAGGACCTCCACATAAAACCTGACACACTGAAACTAATAGAAAAGAAACTGGGGTAGACCCTGAAGGACATGGGCACGGGGGAAAAGTTCCTGAACAGAGAACACCAATAGCTTATGCTCTAAGAACAAGAATTGACAAATGGGACCTCATAAAATTACAAAGTTTCTGTAAGGCAAAGGACACCATCAAAAGGGCAGGCAAATCGGCAACCAACAGATTGAAGAACCAAAGGATCTTCACCAACCCTAAATCCGACATAGGGCTAATATCCAATATATACAAAGAACTCAAGAAGTTAGACCCTAGAAAAACAAATAACCCTATTAAAAAATGGGGTACAGAGCTAAACAAAGAATTTTCACCTGAAGAACTTCGAATGGCTGAGAAGCACCTTAAGAAATGTTCAACATCATTAATCATTAGAGAAATGCAAATCAAAACAACCCTGAGATTTCACTTCACACCAGTCAGAATAGCTAAGGTTAAAAACTCAGGAGACAGCAGGTGTTGGTGAGGATGTGGAGAAAGAAGAACACTAATCCACTGCTGGTGGGAATGCAAGATGGTACAATCACTTTGGAAATCAGTCTGGTGGTTCCTCAGAAAACTGGACATGACACTTTCTGAGGACCTTGCTATACCACTCCTGGGCATATACCCAGAGGATTCCCAGGCATGCAATAAGGACACATGCTCCACTATGTTCATAGCAGCCTTATTTATAATAGCCAGAACCTGGAAAGAACCCAGATGTCTCTCAATGAAGAAATGGATACAGAAAATGTGGTATATTTACACTATGGAATACTACTCAGCAATTAAAAACAATGAATTCATGAAATTCTTAGGCAAATGGTTGTAACTGGAAAATATCATCCTAAGTGAGGTTTGGATGTGGATTCATCACAAAAGAATACACATGGAATGCAATCACTGATAAATGGATATTAATTAGCCCAGAAGCTCTGAATTCTCAAGATACAATTAGCATATCAAGTGATACCCAAGAAGAGGGAAGGAGAGGGCCCTGGTTCTGAAAAGACTTGATCCAGCATTGTAGGGGAGCACCAGAGAAATGGGAGGGGGGTGATTGGGAAATGGGCGGAGGGAAGAGGGCTTATGAGACCGATGGGGAGGGGGGAACCGGGAAAGGGGAAAGCATTCGGAATGTAAACAAAGAATGTAGAAAATTTAAAAAAAAAGAAAAGAAAAGAAAAAGGGGGGAAGGGAAAAGAGAAGAAAACACAAATATATTCATTTAACACAAATATAATCATTATATAATGATTATAACAATAGCCATATTTTATTTTCTATTCCATGCAATAAACTTTTTGTTGTTTTATTTATTCTTCAAAACAACCTTATTCTTATATAGCCTTATTGTATTTACACATGTTGTAGTTTTAATCTGCAATGTTTTCCTCAAGGCTTATACATTGAAGGCTTGCTCCTCGGCTGGTGGCACTACTGGAAGGTCATGGGAACTTAGGCATGCTCTAGTTGAAGGTCATAGGCCACTAGAGATGGTTCGTAGGTACCTGGCCCTCCCTCTCCTTGAACTCCTCTCTCTCCCTCCTACTGGCTGCATTGAGTGTGTAGCTTTGCCCTATGCATTCTGCCTCCCTACAGCCCCTGAAACAAAAGCTAAGCAGGTGCTAAAACCTCTGAAACTATGGACCAAAATAAGTCTGTCTATCTTTAAGCTGATTTCGTTTCTCATTTGATACAAGGTTTCACTTTGTAGCCCAAGATAGCCTTAAACTTAAGGCCCTCCTGCCTCAGCCTGCCAGGTTGTCATTCCCTGGTTTCCTTAGACATTGTATCACAGTCCCAGAAGGCTGACTAATATACACATACACTTACATAAAATGTAACAGATTAGAAAATGAGGCTCTGTTGGACAGTAGTGGTGCACACCTTTGATCCCAGCCCTAGAGAGGCAGAGGCAGGAAAATCTGAGTTCAAGGCCAGTCTGGTCTACAGAACAAATTCCATGGGCAGCCAGGGCTACAGAGAAACTGTCTCAAAAAGAAAAGAAAATGAGACTCAGAACACTTCCTCCAAAGCAAAGAGATAATAAATGGCGGTAGGGCTCAAGTCATCGTACCCCAAAGTATAACAGTACAAAACCACAGGATGCTACTCAAAATATGCCCATTTGGCAGAAGTATTATTTTGGGAAACAGCAGTGAGCTCTGAAAACAAGACCAAACATCCTCCTGCCATGAGAGAAATCTGTAGACTATGGCACAGAGAAAGTCTCTATGGGTGACTGTCTTTGCACCAGGAGGAAAGAAGGGCTGCTCAGCAGAGATTCAGCAATGAAGAATACTTGGCTTAAATCCACCCCACAAGCCTTGCTTGTGTCTGCCTTCTCCTAACTCTCTCCCCATACCCAGGCTTTTCCCACACGCTTTGCTCTGCTCCAGCAAACAAAGGTACTCAGCCTTGAAGTTTACACTACCCGTTTGATATTTACCGTACGGCTTTACTCTTTAAGACTTCCTTGAGTGTCTTTCTATGCATGCAGGAGGGATATGTGTTAATAAGCTTCTTTGCTTTTCTCCTGTTGGTCTGTCTTTTGTAACAGGGAATCCTCCACTAAGAACTATGGGAAACAAAAATCCTTACATCCTCCTCTACAAAGAGGCAAGCCCTGGTTCGAAGGTAAGTTCCTATGCATTAGTCCAAGCAGCTTTCAATCCAACCAAATCCTCTCCCATAATAAATGGAATAAGGCCCACAACACCCTGGCAAAAATACCCATACAATCTCAAATATTTAAATGAACTCAAAATAAAGACACTCACTGTTTCTCAAAATAGCACATTTCATTATTAAATATCTTTAAATATTTAGAAAGTTCTTCATATTTAATTGAAATCTGCTTTGTGTACCTTCTATTCATTAATTCTGTGTTTCAGCTCAGCGATGTTATACATTAAGCCTGATTTATTTCTAAAAGGGCGTAATTCAAATATTTGAAGACAACTGCTTTGTCTACTTTCAAGCAAATAACCAAATTACAATTAGTGTTTTAGGAACAGGCTGTCATTGTCAGTACATGAACTGAGACTTGATCCTGAGCCTCAGAGTGTTTTTCCCTAATCACACTCTCATAAAAGTTTCCTTAATTTCCACAATACAGAAAGAGATTTGTTTTGGTTTTAGCTTTGAATTTTATTTTTTTATCATTTAAGGAAAGCTTGAGAGAAAATAGAGATGATGCCTAAGTTCAGATGGCTTTATCAGTTATTTCTCTGTTGCTGTGATAAAACACAATAGGCAAAGCTTATAGAAGAAAGAGTGTATTTGGGCTTGTGTGTGTGTGTGTGTGTGTGTGTGTGTGTGTGTGTGTGTGTCTGTGTGTGTGTGTGAGTGAGTGTGTTTATGTGTGGGTGAGGGGGAAGGTATTGCTTTAAGGATTTGTGTCTTTGTGGTTTAGGCATATGAGTGCTTTGCCTGCATGCATGTATGTGTGCCACATGTGTGTCTGCTGGTCCTCTGCAAGAACAGCAAGTGATCCTCCCTGCTGAGCCAGCTCTCCAGCCCCAGGAATCCACCATCATTCGGAAGACAGCATGGCAGCAGGAGGCAGGAGCAGCAACCTGGGAGACCTCATCTTTAGCAGCAAATACAATGGAGAAGGAGAAAGAGTGAACTGGAAGAACAGTGAGGCTATCACCTCTCAAAGTTCACCTCTGGCAAAGTACTTTCTCCAACAAGGCTGCCTCCTTTCCTCCTCAAACAGCACCACCAAGTCAGGCAGGGTGATCCAAAACCTGGGCTTATAGGAGACATTTTCCATTTAAACCACTTCATTTAAACCATTTTAGCTGAGAAAATGTGTGTGTGTTTGTATGTGTTTATATGTGTCTCTGTGTGTCTATGTGTGTGTGTCTGTGCATATATGTGTCTGTGTGTGTATATGTGTCTGTGCATGGATGTATATCTGTATGTATATGTGTGTGTATGCGTTTGTGTCTATGTGTGTGGTTATGTGTCTCTGTGCTTGTATATGTGTATGTATATGTGTATGCCTTTGTATATATGTGTGGGTCTGTATACCTGTATGTGTGTGTGTGTGTGTGTGTGTAAGTATATGAGTGTGTATGTGTGTATGTATATGTGTGCGTCTATGTGTGTGTCTATGTTTTTGTGTATATGTGTGTATATGTGTCTGCTGTAGTAGATAAAATTTTAAATTTTTAAATTTTAAAATAAATAAGATAAATTTTAAGATAAAATGTATCTATTTTTAAATTTTAAATTTTAAAATTTTATCTACTGGGGCTTTTTCCCCAACATAAACTATTTATGTTCCTGCATGAAAGACACAATCAGCTTTTATATTTTAATATGCCTTAGGCAGCACAATCACTGGACTGCCCTCCATGCTGTTAGAATCTATGACCCTATAGATAAGCCAAGTTAATACTCACTAGGTTTCATCAGGGCTGATCTTAGCTTCAGTTGGTCAGCCCACAGGGCCAGGTTTTTATGGCTCTGCTAACCCACGGTGGCTCTCCTTTCTCCTCCCCTGCACAGTCTTCTTTTATTCCGTGGTGGCTTCCTTCTGCTTTCTCTTCCTCCTCCTCGTGGTCCTCTCTCTCCAACCCCAAGAAACCTCAACCCCACCTATGTCTCTTCTGTCCAGCTATTGGCTGTCAGAATCTTTATTCACAAATCAGAAGTAATTTGGGGGGCAGGGTCTCAGGGGCTACATGCAGACTACAGGTCTTGGAAGAAACACAGTTAACATTGCAGCAGACAGTAAAAGACAAAACCTCAACAGTCTTATGTCTGTGTAATCTCCGTGTGTGTGTGTGTGTGTGTGTGTGTGTGTGTGTACATGCATGTACTTGAGACTGCAGCTTTTAAAAGGACAGGAAGAAACAGATATGAAAATTAACTTGGTCACTGATCATCACACTGAATGCATGTATTAAGGAACTCCGTTCTCTAGAAATGGCGTGACCAGAGCTTGAAATCACAGAAGTTCTAAATACCTGCAAGAGAGCCTCACACGATTCGGCCCACTAACATTCCCTTGTGGAGGGGAGTGGGGAGCTCACTGGACAGCTCAGGAGCTGCACCCTGCCCCTCCTGAGGCAAGGGTTTTTCTTCCGTGGTTTGTTTCTTTGGTAAGTTGCCTGTGCCCCTATAGGTAATCCTTTATGCACTGTTCTAGTTACTTTTCTGTTGCTGTGATAAAACATTGACCAAAAATAACTTTGGAAAGAAACAAGTTTATTTCATCTTACAGGTTGTTACTCTGTCACTGAGGGAAGACAATGCAGGAACCCAAGGAAGCAGCTTAAACCAGAGATCAACAGTGGAATCACACTTACTGGCTTGGTTTCCACTACCTGTCTTTTGTACAAGCCCTCCTGCCTAAGGATGGTGCAATGAGTCAGACCTTCCTGCAAGGATCGGCAATCGAGGAAATGCCCTCACTGACTTTGTCACAGGCCAATCTGCTGTAGGCAATTCCTCAGCTGAGTTTCTCTCACTCCAACAGCATCAAGTTGACAACCAAAACTAGCCAATCATAGTCATGCTCCTATAAATAACCCCAATTCAACTTATCAGTTCACCAAACTAGACTTGGTGGAATATTTTCTTTGGTTTGTCACTAGAATCCTGTCTGGGGTGAATAAATATTATTTCCATCTCCCCCAGAACAAGTTAACATGATATTTGGCACCCACACAGGGACACTCTTAGTTAAGGTTTCCATTGCTATGAAGAGACACCATGACCACAGCAACTCTTAGAAAGAAAAACATTTAATTGGGGCTGGCTTACAGTTTCAAAGTTTTAGTCCATTATCATGATAGCAGGAAGTATGACAGTATACAGGCTGACATGGCACTGGAGATGGAGCCAGGAGTTCTATATCTTGATCTGAAAGCAGCACAATAAGACTGTGTTTTACACTGAGTGTACTTGAGCATATATGACCTCAAAGCCCCACCTCCACAGTGACACACTTCCCCCAGCAAGGGGAATACACCTACTCCAATCAGGACACACCTCCTAAAAGTGTCATTCCCTTTGGCCAAGTATTCAAATCTATGAGTCCTATCAACTCCTATCAAACCAACACATTCTACTCCCTGAACCCCATACATATGGCTTGTAGCCATAACATAATTTAGAAATACATTCAATCCAACTACAAAAGTCCCCATAGTCTATAAAAGTGTCAGCCCTGTTTAAAAGTCCGAAGTCCAATATCTCTTCTGGGAATCATGGCAATCTCTTAACCATGATCCACTATAAAATCAAAATTCAAAAAAAAAATCACTTACTTTCAAAATGTAATGGCACAGGACATGCATTACTGTTCTAAAACATAGGATAAGAAGCATAGTGAGGAAATACTAGACAAAAGCAAGACCTAAAATCAGCTGGGCACAATCCAAACTCTGCATCTCCATGTCTGATGTCAAGAAACATCTTCAGATCTCCAACTCCTTTCAGCTTTGTTGACTGCATCACACTTCATTCTCTTCAGCTGATCCCACTACTGATTAGCAGCCTTCCTCAGCTGGTATCCCACAGCTCTGGCATCTGCAACACCTTAGCATCTCCAAGGCAATCCAGGCTTCAACTTAATGGCTTCTCTGAGCCTCCATTCAGGGACACCCCTGCCGCATACCTGGACTCAGCATCTTTCCATAGTCACAGAGGGATATTCCATAACCCTTTTCTTGACTCAAAAGTCAGAGCCACATGGACAAAGCTGCTAAATTCTGCTGTTTTCTGGGGCTGGAATATGCCCCCTCCCTGGTCTACTACTACATCTTCACCCGCTTTCTGGTTTTGGTGATTTTCTTCACTGTCTAAGCTTGGCTGTCTTAGAACTCTTACTCTGTACATTGACCTTGAGTTCAGAGATCTGCATGTCACTGTCTCCTGAATTCCAGTGTTAAAGGCAAGTACCACTTGGACCTAAGCTTTTCTTTAATTCCTTTTCACAAGATGGAGGCATTCCTGGGTAGGATCACCACTCCTTTAATTCCATTTAATATCTTTAATCTGTTTAACTACTAGACTTGATCTAGTTCCAGTCTACTTTCTGGTAGCCTTAAACTATACTTTTTGTATTTTTTTTCTTGCTCAATTTGTTCCATTTCATCAAAACATTCTTCCTAAGAGTGAGCACTGGTAACCACAAGACAGAGTCTATACTGGGCTGTTTTGAGATTTCGCTTGGCAATGCAATTAATCTAAATCTCTTCACCTTATCCTTAGACAGACTCTTTAGACAGTGTCGAAAAGCTGCCACATTCTTAACCAAAATATCACAAGAACAATCTCTATGCAACATTCTAAAATTCTTCTCCTCTAAAAGCTCTTTTTTTTTAAAGATTTATTTATTATTATATGTAAGTACACTGTAGCTGTCTTCAGACACACCAGAAGAGGGCGTCAGAATTCATTATGGATGGTTGTGAGCCACCATGTAGTTGCTGGGATTTAAACTCAGGACCTTTGGAAGTCAGTGCTCTTAACTGCTGAGCCATCTCTCCAGTCCCCCTCTAAAAGCTCTTGATCTAGGCCCCTACAATTGAAATCACCTTCAGTATCACTGTCTTCTGCATTTCTACTAGAATGGTCCATTAAGCCCCACTTACAGCTTTCTGCTGCTTTCCTAATCCAAAGTCCCAAAACCCATATTCCTGCAAACAAAAGCGTGGTCAGGTCTATCATAGGAATATTCCTGTCCTTGGTACCAACTTCTGTCTTAGTTTGGGTTTTATTGCTATGAAGAGACACCATGACCAAGGCAACTCTTATAAAGGCAAACTTTTAATTGGGGCTGACTTACACTTTCAGAGGTTCAGTCAATAATCATCAATGTCGAGATGCATCATGTTGGGCAGGCAGACAGGGTGATGGAGGAGTCAAGAGTTCTACCTCTTGATCCAAAGGCAGCTGGAAGAAAACTGTCTTCCACAGGCCACCAGGGAGATACTGTTTCACACTAGGTGGAGCCTGAACACCAACTGACCTCAAAGCCCACTCCCACAGTAACACACTTCCTCCAACAAGGCCACACCTCCTAATAGTGCCACTCCCTATGGCCAAAATTCAAACACATAAATCTCTGGGGCCATTCCCATCAAACCACCACAGGGACCAAGTGAACCAAAGCTGAGTTTGTGGAGAAAGCTTACATGTCTCTGTTGTGAGTGATAAGGCATGAGCTAAGATATGGTCTGTGTAGGAGGTGATACTAGGACCACCCTTCCCCATGTAATACAGAATGTCATGGCCTCTTGGTGTAGTAACAGTCACACTGGTAGGTACAGATGATAAGATGTGCAGTTGAGGCTGAAGGAATTCCACGAGGACTCTTCCAGGATGGGTGGTATAGAGTAGCAAGCTTCCCTGATAAATGGGATTTACCATGAGATTATAAGACACCACCTTCCCAAACAACTGACAGACCAAGAATGTATTAAAATCCTGGAAGACACATGTATGGAATGAGATCATAAGCTGTCTGCAGGGAATGAAGTCATAAGATGTCTGCACTATCGATTCATGGCCCTTGCTCTGGATATAAGACATGCGACTGAAGGTGAGCTCTCTGTCCCCACCCCAAAAATCTGTCCACATAAAGAAAGAATTGCAACAAAAAGAAAACCATGCAGATGCAACTGGAGTTGGGAAGACAAAAGGAAAGAGAATTCAACGTAGGTCTCTGCTGATAACTGGCTAACAAGCTTGGTTTGTGGGGCTGCAGAAATGGGGGCAGGCAGGATCAGTACCAGTCTTGTACAAGTAGGAAAACTGAGAAATATAACCACACACCCTTCCTTGAGACAAAAGATGCATTAGATTGACTAGATCATAGTAACTCATAGTAGCCATAGGAATACTTGGTTATTGAAAGACAAGGTTCCCCCGTCAGTATCAGGACCTGGAGGACAAATAAGGGATGACAGGCATGACCATGGGAATTGGAACAGGCAGTGTGTCATACCCAATCCACCGAGTCAAATAGAACTGAGGTCACAAAGTGTCAAAAAAGATAACGCATAGTGGTCTCAAGTCTGCTGTGGAGCTAGAGTGGCTTTGCTGGGTCCCATGGTAGGACATGATTTTGACATATTATAACACAGTCTAGCAGATATGAACGATTTAGATTAGCATGTAAACAGGACCCATGGAAGGCTAAAGCTCTAAAGGCCAGATGAGAAAAAGAAAATAAACAGACCAAGGAACCCTTCCTGGGTCACTCAAAAGCAAACGTGGCCAAGATTTGTGTTGAGCTAGAGTTCCTAGAGAAGAAACTGACAGAAAGCCAACACTGTCACTTGTGTCCTCAAGACTTTTAATCCTGAACAGCAACTCACGGGAGGATAAATGATAAAAATGGTGTGGATAAAAAGATTAAGCTTCCTCAGGTCTAGACGGCCATCACCAGTGTAAGCATGTACAACAGAATCCTGCTCCCTGCACCCCCCCCCAAGCTATTCTGCACAGCTGGGGACTGCCCGACAAGCATGTTTGGGTGGGAAGATATATGTACGGCAGTCCCATGTCAGTATCCCAGATGGAAAGATGGGCCAACTCATGAAGAACGCCTGTAATTGTGGAGGGACAGCTAAAGTAGCACCTCCGACACATGCATCAATACTCACCACCGATCTTTTAAAGACAAGAACAAGATACAAGAAATGAGAACGTTCCTTGTGGTATTGGATTGGGTTTACATAAAAAGAGGGGAGGGGTCATATACCCCACACTAACCTCCAACACACTCTGTTGGAGAATGACTTTGAACTTCAGATACTCTTGTGTCCATCTCCCAAGTCTTTAGATTACAATGTATACCGCCATATCCAGTTTAACTTTATGTGACGCTGGGTGTTGGACCTATGGCCAGGCAAATAAAGTAGACATGGTAACAATTAAGCTACATCTCCAGTCCAGATTCTTCTTCAATATACTTTTAGCTGATGACTTCCTTTGTTGTTATTGTTGTTTTTGTTTTGTGGTTGGTTTATGAGACAGAGTCTCACTGTGTAGCTCTGGCTGTTCTGGAACTCACTAAGTAGACCAGGCTGGCCTTGAACTTACAGAGATTCATCCACCTGCTTTCTGTCATCTCTACCTCTGTCTCTCAAGTGCGGATTAAAAAGGTGTGCCTCTATGTCTGGCTGAAGCTGGTTACTTCGGAGATCCATTGACACTTGTTTTGAATGGACAGCTGTGGGCCTACAGGGACTCTGTCAAGCATCTGTAGAGAGGTGCAATTACAAAGATGATACACTGATAGCATCTAAAGTGTTACACGGATTTAGGAAATCACCTGAAAGATCTAGAGTACATGCCAGGCAGTGGTGGTGCACACCTTTAATCCCAGCACTTGGGAGGCAGAGGCAGGCAGATTTCTGAGTTGGAGGCCAGCCTGGTCTACAGAGTGAGTTCCAGGACAGCCAGGGCTACACAGAGAAACCCTGTCTTGAAAAAAAAAAAAAAGAAAGTACATCTGAAGGAGAGAAGACAGGCAATCAGATAGGGCGCATGGGCCTCGGCTGTGAAATTCTTGGGAGACTTATGTTAGATAAGGTGCACATGACATCCAGCAAGGTAAATGGGGAAAATCCCACCATAGCCTATACCAATAAACACTAACACAGTGGTTAAAGAATTTGAATAAAGGTACCCTGTGTGAGTGGAGAAAAACACTTCCAAAGCCACAGAACCCCAGTGATTGGGGTGGGCTACCTCGCTTCAGAGTTGTTAGCCAGGAAGATCCCTGAAGCTCCCAAAATAACACAAGCTAGTGCTACTGCTCTTTGTTGGCCTCTTGGGCTTATGGGCTTTGACTTCTGGGCATGGAGAAGTCAAGCTGGAACTGAGATGGAAGCAGACGATTAAACATTCATTTTTGTCAATGGTCCACCTTGGTCATAGACTTCGTGTGGGACATTATCATCGAACCAGACAAGATACACCTGCTGGCGCAATAACGGTGTGACGGTTACAGATACAACTACTATGTGGCTGCAGTTAAGGCCTGCTCAACAGCAGGACGGTTATGCCTACTGCCGTAAGTCTAAGAAAGAAGCCTGGCCTGAGAGGTCATAGATTCTAGAACAGAAGCTACTGTTGGTTTTTGTTTCACTAAATGGATATGAGATGTCTTCTAAATATTTGTCAGTCTGGGCGGAGGAAGCCTCCCATTGGCAGTAAGTGGTTGTCACTGAGGACTCATAAGTATTCAAGGGGCTGAGAATAAGTGAATAAGTGTTGAGTTCACAGACCTAACTGGGTACCTATGCAACCCCCCTCTAAGGCTCAGAGAACATCACAGGATGCGGTGGACAGAATGTAAAAGCTGGAAGAAAGAGGTGGGGGGGGGGGGCTCCTGTTGAGTTCTGATATGGCATCTTGAAACTGTAACAGCCATAACTGCCCACATAAGACCCTTACAAGAGCCGGGCAGTGGTGGCGCAAGCCTTTAATCCCAACATTTGGGAGGCAGAGGCAGGCAGATTTCTGAGTTCAGGCCAACCTAGTCTACAGAGTGAGTTCCAGGACAGCCAGGACTACACAGAGAAACCCTGTCTCAAAAAACCAAACCAAAACAAAACAAGACCCTTACAAGATTGAACGCCTGAATATTCGTTCAAGGAGGGAAGTCACAAGAGGCCTGCTCAGTGACAACGAACACATGAAGTCCTGTCTCTCTCTCCTAAGGCTTACTGCTTAATGATTGCTTTGGGTAAAGCCAAAGTAGATTGACCGTGTTCCTATACAGTTAAACTCATTGGCTCACCAACTGAGACTTCAGAGGTTCTATTTCTTCGGCCTATCACTGGTACCTTATCTGGAATGATCAGACATTTGTTCACGTCTTCCCAGGAAAAATTAATATAACAATACAACATGTGTTGAAATAACACACCGCAACCAATAAATGTGTACTATTGCTAAATGTCAATTAAATGTATCTGGGGGTGTCAACAAGACGGCTCGGTGGGTCAAAGTGCATCAAAGCCCTTGTATACAAGCCTGTCAGATATGAGTTTGATCCCCATATTCCATGGTGGAAAGAAAGAAGCAAATACTGAAAACTATCTTCCAAGTGTCCATGAATATTATAGAGTGCATGTGCCCACCCACATCATATACAGACACATTAATAATAATAATAATAATAATTTTTATTTTGTATGTTTGGGGCCTGAAAAGATGGCTTAACTATTAAGAGTGCTTGCTGCTTAGCGGTGATGGCACACTCCTGTAATCCCAGCACTCTGGGAGGCAGAAGCAGGCAGATTTTTGAGTTCGAGGCCAGCCTGATCTATAGAGTGAGTTTCAGGACAGCCAGGGCTATACAGAGAAACCCTGTCTTGAAAAAACCAAAATCAAAAAAAAAAAAAAAGAGTGCTTGCTGCTTTTCCAGAGGACCCAGATTTGATTCCCTACGCCTACACTGTAGCTCACAACCACCCTGTCCAAGGAGGAAATCTGATACACTCTATACATCCATACATGCAGGCAAATACCCATATACACAAAATAAAAATAAATTTATTTTTTTTTATTGTAAGCTGTGAGTCTTTGTTAGGGTTTTATTGCTGTGAAGAGACGTCATAACCAAGGTAACTCTTACAAAGGCAAACACTTAATTAGGGGCTGGCTTACTTTTCAGAAGTTTACTCCTTAATCATCGTAGCAAGAAGCATGGCAGTGTGCAGGCAGACATGGTGCTGGAGGAGCCAAGAGTTCTACATCTTGATCTGAAGGCAGCCAGGAGCAGATGTCTTCCATACTGGGCAGAGCCTGAGCACAGAAGGCCTCAAAGCCCACCTACACAGTGACACACTTCCTCCAACAAGGCCACACTGCCTCTAATAAGACTGTACCTCCTAATAATGCCACTTCCTACAGCCAAGCATTCAAACACATGAATTAATGGGAGGCAAACCTATTCAAACCACCGCATTCAGCATGGTGACTGTCTTAGGGTGTTACTGCTGTGAATAGACGCCACGATTGAGGCAACTCTTATAAGGACATTTAATTGAGGCTGGCTTACAGGTTCAGTCCATTATCATCAAGGCAGGAGCATGGCAGTGTCCAGGCAGGCATAGTACATGGAGCTGAGAGTTTTCCATCTTTATCTAAAGACCACTAGGAGATGACTGGCTCCCAGGCAGCTAGGATGAGGGTATTAAAGCCCACGCCCACAGTGACACACCTACTCCAACAAGGCCACACCTCCTAAAGGGGGCCAAGCTTATACAAACCATCACAGAGAACTACACCTTTAATTCCAGCATTTGGAAGACAGAGGCAAGGGGATCTCTATGAGTTTGAAGCCAGCCTTATCTGCATAGAGAATTTTAGGACAGCTCAAATTCCTGGACTCTGTCTCAAAAATAATAGTTACAAAAAGAAAGAAAGAAAAAGAAAGAAAGAAAGAAAGAAAGAAAGAAAGAAAGAAAGAAAGAAAGAAAGAAAGAAAGAAAGAAAGAAGGAAAGAAAGAAGGAAAGAAAGAAGGAAAGAAAGAAAGAAAGAAAGAAAGAAAGAAAGAAAGAAAGAAAGAAAGAAAGAAAGAAAGAAAGAAAGAAGGAAAGAAAGAAAGAAAGTAACAATTGAACTAGACCTAGTGATTTAGGCCCATAAGCAAAACAAAAAACAGAAAAGAAATCTTGGACCAAAAATAATGGTTTAAGTATGTAACAGGAACAAATGTTTCAATGTCTGAGCACTCCCAGCAGTCCAGGGGGCAGGTGAGTGGGGTAGCTCTTCCTTGTGAATCTAATTCCTCTTTATTTGACTCATTGGTTGGTTTTCTGTGTATTTTGTTTTGATTTTAAAACGGGTCATGAAAACAATTCTGTAGAACAGAAGGAAGAAAGGATGGAATCTTGCTTGATTGGTGTGTGGAGCACTCCTGTTACGAAAATGGCATAATAACCAAACAAATACTCTTAATAGCAAGGTAAACTGTTCTAATTCATAAAGAACCATGGGAGAAATAGAAGCTAGGATAGAAAAGCCACAGGGGCTTGGGGGTTAAAACTAAACAAAACATGAGCTGGGCATGATGGCTCACCCTGTAATCCCAGTACACGGGAGGCAGGGACAAGTGGATCTTTATGAGTTCAAGGCCAACCTGGTCTACTGGTCTACATAAAACGTTCTAGACCTTGTCTCAAAAAAAACAAAAGAGCCTGAGAGGATTGAAAGGATGTGGTAAGACACTCATTGGCAGTTCTGAATGTGAAAGAAGTGTGTATGTGTGTGTGTGTGTGTGTGTGTGTGTGTGTGTGTGTGTGTGTTCCTGAGAAATAAACCTCGGACTAGATGCAGGCAATCTAACTCTACACTGAGCTACTCCACCAACCCCAGGTAGAAATGTTGACATGTGGAGAATCCCAGAATTGAAATGGACCCTCTTTAAATAAGTCTGCACCAGACAGAAGTGACTTAAAGTTCTTTATAGTTTGTGTTGGTGCAAGGCTGTATTTCTGAGGCTGTGGAATTCAAGTGCATGATAGTTGCTCTTGAGATCCTCTGTTGGCAAAATCTGAATATACAACAAATGAGTATTAAAACAATAAAAAAATTTAAAAAAAATTGCATGCTGCAATATGACAGGATAGTCATCAAAAGTTGTGGTTTCTTTTATGCAGTGCTCAGGATAAACCTAGGCCTTGCCAGAGCTGATCGATGCTCTACTGTTCAGCTAACCCTGGGCTGGTTAGTTTTGTCCATCTGACACAAACTAGATCACTTGGGAAGAGGTGACAGCAACTAAGAAAATGCCTCCAACGGATTGGCCTGTAGGCAAGTCTGTGGAGTATTTTCTTCATGAATGGTTAACGCGGGAAGCCCAGCCCACTGTGGATGGTCTTGCCCATGGGTAGGGGGTCCTGCATGGTATAAGAAAGCAGACTGAGCAAGCCAATAGGGCGCTAGCAAGAAAGCACTAAAAGAAACCCTTTCCTTCCCTTTCCTTGCTTTTGGACATGGTTTTTTTTGTTTGTTTGTTTGTTTTTGTTTTTGTTTTTGTTTTTGTTTTTGTTTTTGTTTTGTTTTGGTTTTTTATCACAGCAACAGAAAGCAAAAGATGACAATGCCCAGCCCAGTCAGAGATCTTGTTTTCAAAGTCTCAGTTCTGGTGTTCAATTTCTTTGTGCCACTTAATTAAGGACATTAACCAAGAACGTATTATCTTAAGGTTTCTATCGCCCACACACATCTTATTGGCCTAACCATGCATGGGGCTTCCCCTTGTTAACCTGTCCTTTGTCAATCAGATGTTCCAAGTCCTAGATCTAAGATAAAAAGGGTGGGAACGATTGTCCTTTTTCATCACATACTGTGTGTCAGGAGTGGGACAGGATGGGCAGGAAAGGGTTGGCCAAAGCCCACAAAGGGTGTAAGGGAAGACACGCATAAAAGAGAGCCTGCATTTCTCCATAAGGATTACAGGATGAATGCTACAAAGTGACACCGTGCAACTGAAAACAATGAATCAGTCCCTCAGCTGCTACAAAGCCGATAAGCTCAATCAAGAGATGAAAGATGGGAGAACTGCCTTGAATTTTGCATGGTCAGAAATGTGGCTTCCCCTTTTCTACATGAGTGTGTATAATTTGTCACAACATAAACCTTTTGCTTTCTTATTTAGGAAGGTGTTGCTTTGAGAATTCTTTCCAGCATGCTCCTTTGTGCTAAGTGGAAATAGGTTCTGCCTGCCTATATGCCTGCATGCCAGAAGAGGGCGCCAGACCTCATCAGAGATGGTTGCAAACCATGCTGTTGCTGGGAATTGAACTCAGGACCTCTGAACCTCTGAATGCTCCTCCACAGAACGGGATTTGATTCCCTATACCTACTTGGCAACCATCTGCAACTCCAGCTCTGGGGGATCTGATGCAGTCTTCTGGCCTCTGCTGGGACCCAGTACACACATGTATCACACATGCATGCATACAAAAAATATATTGATACACATAAAATATTTTTAATGAACTGAAAGTTATCTTAGTTTGTATTTTTTTGTGGGCATGTCCTATAAAACATGCAGAGAATTGAGATGATAAATTTCAGAAAATATTAGTGAAAGAATTTAGAGAAGATTGGAATTAATATGTCATGTTCATGAATGGAAAAATCATTTGGCTTCAGAACAATGCTAAACTGATATAGAACTGAAACATAATTATGTTCAAAATGCCTGAAAGGACTTTATAGACATAGACAACATTATTCTGTAACTGAAACACAAAGATTTAGAAGGTATAAAACCATTTTGTAAATGAAAATTCAAAACAGCCACCATTCAATTATTAGGATTAATGCTTACCCACAGTACTTTGCTTGTTATGGTCTAGTGTTAAGGCTCTATTGTTGAAGACAACACATATATAGTTTTTTGTGAGCATGGGGAGGTTGATCTAGCACCTAATTAAATCCTTACCCCTATTGACTTTATGTTCATGCTTCTGGAAGGTACTTTGCATAATATCAGAAGAGAAAGGTAAAGATTAACACAGCTACAAACCCTGTGATCCCAAAGTGACCCTCCAGCAAGATATGCTGAAAAAATAGTGGCACAAATGTTGTAGGAGTAACCAACCATTTTTAATTGGATTTAAGGCCTATTTCATAAGATAGAACCCATATCTGATGCTGACAAAAGAGCCAAGAGAAAAGAGAATAGCTATATCATGGGCCTAGAGGAAAATATACTATCATTCTGCTAAAGGATCATAGTGATAAAGTGACTCCTAATGATGTTCTGCTATACCTATAAATCAATGTCTCATTTAGCCATCTTCGGAAAAGTGTTCTTCTTGCTGTAGATGGGAACTAACAAAGAGATTTACAGATGGGTCATGAGCAGAGAGGGAGAGATGTTGAAATGTTCTCTAAGAGCTATGAGGAAGAAGAGACAGAAAGGTTGTAGGAGCCAGAGGGGGATGGATGACTCCAAGGAAACAGTGTCCTCTAAGCACAATAGGATTGACATACATGGATTCCTAGAAGCTGATGGACATGTGAACTTGCACAGGTTCAAAACAGATGAGTCCAGCACTTAGAGGGTCATGTGGACACAGCTTTCACACCTAACCAAGAAGCTATGTATAGTTTACACCTGCATACAAGGAAAAATCATTTTTTTCCAATAGAGTCTCACTGAATATATTAACCACACTTTGGGATAGGCCCATATTCTGCAGTAGATGGCCAACACAAACGCAATGTTTTGTTTGTTTGTTTCAATTTTCTTTATTTGGATGGCTTTTTCTTGTTTGTCTTTGGCTTATCTACTTTGGTTTCTGTTTTGTGTGCGTGTGTTTATTTCAGGATTTTGCTTGTTTGTTTTGTTTGCTTGTTTGGTTGGTTTTTCTTTATGTATTCTTCATTTTGCTAATATTCTTTTTTTTCTTTTTTTTATTCGATATATTTTTTATTTACATTTCAAATGATTTCCCCTTTTCTAGCCCCCCACTCCCAGAAAGTCCCGCAAGCCCCCTTCTCTCCCCTGTCCTCCCATCCACCCCTTCCCACTTCCCTGTTCTGGTTTTGCCCTATACTGCTTCACTGAGTCTTTCCAGAACAAGGGGCCACTCCTCCTTTCTTCTTGTACCTCATTTGATGTGTGGATTATGTTTTGGGTATTCCAGTTTCTAGGTTAATATCCACTTATTAGTGAGTGCATACCATGATTCACCTTTTGAGTCTGGGTTACCTCACTTAGTATGAAGTTCTCTAGCTCCATCCATTTGCCTAAGAATTTCATGAATTCATTGTTTCTAATGGCTGAATAGTACTCCATTGTGTATATATACCACATTTTTTGCATCCACTCTTCTGTTGAGGGATACCTGGGTTCTTTCCAACTTCTGGCAATTATAAATAGGGCTGCTATGAACATAGTAGAGCATGTATCCTTATTACATGGTGGGGAATCCTCTGGGTATATGCCCAGGAGTGGTATAACAGGATCTTCTGGAAGTGAGGTGCCCAGTTTTCAGAGGAACCGCCAGACTGATTTCCAGAGTGGTTGTACCAATTTGCAACCCCACCAGCAGTGGAGGAGTGTTCCTCTTTCTCCACACCCTCTCCAACACCTGCTATCTCCTGAATTTTTAATCTTAGCCATTCTGACTGGTATAAGGTGAAATCTCAGGGTTGTTTTGATTTGCATTTCCCTAATGACTAATGAAGTTGAGCATTTTTTAAGATGCTTCTCCGCCATCCGAAGTTCTTCAGGTGAGAATTCTTTGTTTAACTCTGTACCCCCATTTTTTAATAGGGTTGTTCGGTTTTCTGGAGTCTAACTTCTTGAGTTCTTTATATATATTGGATATTAGCCCTCTATCTGATGTAGGATTGGTGAAGATTTTTCCCAATTTGTTGGTTGCCGATTTGTCCTCTTGATGGTGTCCTTTGCCTTACAGAAACAGTAATTTTATGAGGTCCCATTTGTCAATTCTTTATCTTAGAGCATATGCTATTGGTGTTTTGTTCAGAAACTTTCTCCCTGTACCGATGTCCTCAAGGGTCTTCCCCAGTTTCTTTTCTATTAGCTTCAGAGTGTCTGGCTTTATGTGGAGGTCCTTGATCCATTTGGATTTGAGCTTAGTACAAGGAGACAAGGATGGATCAATTCGCATTCTTCTGCATGCTGACCTCCAGTTGAACCAAAAGGCTATCTTTTTTCCATTGGATGTTTTCAGCCTCTTTGTCGAGGATCAAGTGGCCATAGGTGTGTGGGTTCATTTCTGGATCTTCAATCCTGTTCCATTGATCCTCCTGCCTGTCACTGTACCAATTCCATGCAGTTTTTAACACTATTGCTCTGTAGTATTGCTTGAGGTCAGGGATACTGATTCCCCCAGAATTTCTTTTGTTGCTGAGAATAGTTTTAGCTATCCTGGGTTTTTTGTTATTCCAGATGAATTTGATAATTGCTCTTTCTAACTCTGTGAAGAATTGAGTTGGGATTTTGATGGGTATTGCATTGAATCTGTATATTGCTTTTGGCAAAATGGCCATTTTAACTATATTGATTCTACTGATCCATGAGCATGGGAGGTTTTCCCATTTTTTGAGGTCTTCTTCCATTTCCTTCTTCAGAGTCTTGAAGTTCTTGTCATACAGATCTTTCACATGTTTGGTAAGAGTCACTCCAAGATACTTTATACTGTTTGTGGCTATTGTGAAGGGGGTCATTTCCCTAATTTCTTTCTCAGCCTGCTTATCCTTTGAGTATAGGAAGGCCACTGATTTGCTTGAGTTGATTTTATAACCTGCCACTTTGCTGAAGTTGTTTATCAGCTGTAGGAGTTCTCTAGTGGAGTTTTTTGGGTCACTTAGGTAGACTATCATGTCATCTGCAAATAATGATAGTTTGACTTCTTCCTTTCCAATTTGTATCCCTTTGACCTCCTTATGTTGTCGAATTGCTTAGTTTGTATTTTACGTGAATAGATGTTTTACCCACATGTCTGTGTACCACATATGTGCATGCAATACCCATGGCAGCCAGAAGAGGGTGTCAGGAATCCTAGACCTAAAGCTACAAATGGTTGTGAGACACCATGTAGGTTCTGAGTCTCTTGGAGGCAGTTCTCCAGCCCCCAAAACTAAGAATTTAAATAAGAAATGGACAGACAGAAGGACTGGCAGTTGGACAGAACAGATAGGTTAACTAACATACACTAGCCTCTCCTCCTCTTTTAATTGTCTGAAGAATTAACTACAACAGTGACTTCAGGTCAGAGACAGCCTGTGCCAATCTGTCTTTCAGAGGCTATCGTCACACTTGTCCCTGGCATCTGAAGTATTTCTAAACCTCTGCAGGAGAGACGGTAGTCAAGCTAGACTCCAGGGGAACAACTAGAATGTCCTTTAAAAGAAACCTGGTGCTGTCCCTGAGACAGATAAACTTCCCAGCCAATGGCGGCATGCCCGCCCCAGCTGGGGGTGGGTAAAGAATCCTGTTCTCAAAGACCTGAAACTTTGAATTTTACTGAAGGAGCAGGAAGCAAAATCTGCCTAAGGACCTGGAGCCAGGATCCCTTCCTCTGGCTCTTTGGGAACTAGAGGAAGAGGAAGTCCAGGCATCTCTCACCAGCAGCTGCGAACTCTGCTCTGGGTCTGAGTGAGGGCTTTGTGAATGGTTCCTACCAGGCCCGCTCCTCCTTAGGAGGGAGGAGAAATACAAACGGGCATTTAATAAAGTTGAAAGCTGTTTCCAGAGCTTGGCCTGTCATTCCCAGAGAGCTGTAGAAAGGCCCTAACCTCCCTGATGCTCAGTTGCAAGCCCAGGCCTGTTTCCTGGCCCACTGTCAGCTCAGCCCCGAGGGGCTCCAAAGAGCACTCTTCATTCTTGGTTGCTGCGAGGCTCTGACGAATCAAAAGAAGGCCCTCTGGTTAACCTTTAGGTAGAACTGCTTGCCTTCTGTCTTTCCTTCTCCCTAAACACAGCCTATTAAAGTTGTAAAAGAGTGGTTTATGTCTATGGCCCCAGCACTTGGAAGACTAAGTGGGGAGAACCATGAGTTGGAGGGCAACTTGGGCTACAAGGTAAGGCCCTGTCTTTAATAAAACAAAATTGTATCAATGTCTCAGTGTTTTGGTTTTCTTTTATTGCGCCCTCTCTCTCTCTCTCTCTCTCTCTCTCTCTCTCTCTCTCTCTCTCTCTCTCTCTCTCTCTCTCTCTCTCTTCCCCTTTCTCCTGCTCCTATCTCCTCTCTCACACACACATATACTTCCATCTAACTCTCCTGTCCTTCGTCCCTGCCACCTCACCCCCCTATCCCAGCAGAGCAAAAATAAGAGGCCCTCCCTCTATCTGAGCAGGTTAGGAGCCCACCTCTCCCCAGACCAGTCTGAATGGTCCCACTTAAAACTTTAGAATGAAGGGAGGACTCCTACCACTCAAACAAGCGTAGATAGAAGTTCACATCCCCAGATCCCACGTATGTCCAGGTGGAGTAGGCACACCTGCCTGTAGGACCAGCCTTGAGAGGCGCAAACAGGAGAATCCTTCTAGGAGGCTGCCTACATTAGCAAGCTCTAGGTTTGCTTGAGAGGCCCTGCCTCAATGAATAAGCTGTTAACAGATTCACCAAAGACGACTCCTGGTATAAAACGTGGGCTACCTCACGCATGTGGACACACTTGCATGCACACCCAAACCCATGTGCCAACAGCAAAAAGATAAAAAGTATTTAGATTTTCAAGGGTGTTTGGTTGTTGTTGTTGTTATTGTTTTGTTCATTCACAAGAAAGACCATAATAGATATGTAGTCTTCCTCCCCCCCCCCTCCCCCCCCGAGACAGGGTTTCTCTGTTTAGCCCTGGCTGTCCTGGAACTCAGAAATCTGCCTGCCTCTGCCTCCCAAGTGCTGGGATTACAGGTGTGTGCCACCACCACCCGGCTGATAGGTAGTCTTTATATAGGATTCTGTGTGAGTTGAAGTCATACCGCTGGGGTTCAGATCTGGTCTCTGGAAATGGGCATGTGGCAATATACCTGTAATTCCAACTCTCAAGAAGAGAGCAAATTTCAGAACACACACACACACACAAACACACGCACACGCACACACACACTCATACACATGTCCTCCTTAGCCACACTCAGGAAAGGCCCTGCATTTTCTCACCTATAAAATCAGGGTGCTGGTTAAATTGGTAGATCCCTGTCAAGGGCTCGGTGTGAAGACTGGCTCGGTGTGAAGCCTGGCACGAAGGCTTTCTCCTGCTCCTCAGAGTGGCGTCCCACCATCCCCTGCAAATCCATCACAGAGCCCCCGTGGCACCGTTCATCTGCAAACACGTCTGTTTGATTTCAAATGAAAATGCTTTGGGGTTGCATTAAAAACGAAACCCATCCAGAGGAAAACGACACCAGCTGACAGACACATTTTTGTAAACAGCAAAACATTTCTGAAGGCTAGATGCAGACAGTTTAGATGCTAAACGGTTCAAATAGACAGACTTGAGAGCAGAAGACACGCCAGCCGGACGACACATCTGAGGATTTAATAACCGGAAACGTGAATCTCCCCTTCCCTCCCACCAGCGCTCAGCACTCTGCTTGCTGTGAGTCCCAAGGCCTTGTTGCCATTCATTCATGGAATCCCTGTCCAATCCCGATCATTCCCATAATTCATTAATGATACTGTAAGTTAAATGCTAAATTATTCATGCAAACAAGGTGAAGAGAGCCAAACGCAAAAGCTTCCTGTCGGGCGGGCGTCCTGGCTGCTCATTCAGCTCTTGGAAAAAGGGAGCGAGAGAAAGACCAAACCAAGACCCACAGTCCCAATCGATGTAAGGGCCAGGGAGCCTCCAGAGTTCCGGGGAAGGAAAGCAGACGGTACCGCTGGACAGTCACCGCCCAGAAGCAGCTAGTCTGCACGGGAGGAGTCAATCTGCATGCTTTCCCCTTTCCACAAGCTGTGGGAAAGGCCCCAAGAGGGATGAAGCAATCCTTTGTCCTCTTTCCTGAGCACTGGAGAAATGGGACTGCTTCAAGTTTAACCCTTCATCTCCCCAAGACCAGAGAGCAAGCCCTGTGAAGGCCATATCCTTAAACGGGGCACTTTAAGCCCTCCAAGGAGAGCTCGTCAGGGTGGGGCCTCACAGGCCCAAGGCAGTTCCAGGGGTAAGGTGAGGGTCCACTCAAGAGAGAGAGTCAGCTCTTCAGCTCGGGGGTTCCTTCCTTCACTGAGGCGTCCTTGTCATCCACTGCGTCCGTGCCCGGTTCCGCCTTTGGATCTCCTCCTTCGTCGGGGCGATCTCCGGGTTTCTGGGCGTCCTCTATCACCTCGGTGCCTTTGCTGGAATGGCAACCCATTTTACAGGGACAGAGGGCCTGGTGCTCTCAGACCTATCAAAAGGAGTAAGGTTCGTTTGATGGATGGAGCGCCAGAAGCCAGGCTATATAACCCTTGCCCAGAACATTGTTGCAAGGAGAGCTGTTAGGGTTTCTATGGCCACTGGGGACACCCCTTAGCCACCTTAGGGAGGGAGGCAGAACTTGGAACACTGCCCTTGCTGCTAACCGGGTAAACTTGAGCTCTCTGCCCCACTCCTTTTCTTTGGGGGACTTCCTGTTGTCTTTGAATTTCTTTATAGATCACCTGCCATCTCCCCTACCACCTAGTTACAGGTAAACATCAGCCTACACCTTCACAGACAGAAAGCACTTACCAGACAACAAGCTGTGGTCTCCCTTCTTGTCCCAGGGCACATGCAGTTCTGACCCTTAGAGATCCCCTGCTTGGAGGCCAGTTGGAACTATTCTAGAATGTCCGCGACCATGGATTCCCTGTGTTACCCAAACATATAAGTGGGTGGGGCCATGCATCAAGTAAAGTTCACATTCTTACCAAGTTTCTAATTCTGACATGTAGCTTCTATTACCTAATTGAATATTAGAGTATTCGATTAGCCATTTAACAGATGGGAACACAGAGGCACAGCAGGATGTAATAGTCTATCTGAGGTAGTCACTAATAGCCACAAGCAAACCCATCTGGGAGTTAAACCCACGTCATCTGGCTTTACTCTTTAACACAGTCCCTATGACAGACCAGCCTGACCACAGACAGTCCTCCCAGCTCAACCTCCCAGCAGCACCACAGAACACAGCTCCCTTTCTTTATAACATTGCCAGATTTATATTTTAAATCCCCTATCAGGCTGTCCTCACATACTGCCACAGTTGTCTTAGGCTGGGCGAGCTGTCGCGGAAGAGTGTGTTGGCTTGCTTGCTTGGTTTTTTTGGTTTTGGGGGTTTTTGTGTTTGTTTGTGTGTGTGTGTGTGTGTGTGTGTGTGTGTGTGTGTGTGTGTGTTTCTGAGGATGGCTCCCCCTCTTACATGTTGGATAAATCTCCTCACACTGAACAATGCCCCCCATCTTGTCATTGTTCTTTTAATCTGGGGTACACAGCTGCTCTTTTAATCTGGGGTGTGCAGCATTATTAATTAAATGTGAAATGTCCTCAACTGGCTCATGTGCTCGAGGACCTAGTCCAAGCCGATGATCAGTTTGGGGAGATTATGGAATCTTTGGGGTACAGGGCCTCCCTGGAAGATGTAGGCTGCTAGGGGTGTGCCTTAAGATTAGAGCCACTCCTGCTTCCATTCCTGCTCTATATAGCTTGATCCACACAAGATATGAGGGGCCTCTACCACACAATTCTTCCATCACAAACCCCGTGACTTCCCCACTTCAAAGCACTGAGACTGTGAGACTAATTCCATCCTTCTGTGTGTATATTAAGTCAAGTCACAGGGATGAGGAGAGCGGCTAACATGGACGGCACAGGTGTTTTGAAGCAGCGGGTGAGCTTGCATGCAGGCATTGCCTGAGTGAAGTCCAGCAGGCTAGCAATCGTGTCAGGAGTTCAGGATTCCTGAGAACTGCAGTTTACTGTTGGTTCATTGTCTAATCCTTTTCTATCTGTAACAAGGGCGTCAGAACCATTTCCTTCCATTTCTTTTTCTTTTAGGTCTATGAGTATTTTGCCTGCATGTACCACCACATGCAGCCTGGAACTGGAGTTCTGGGTGGTTATGAGCCACAGAGAGGATGCTGGGATCTGAGCTTGAAGAGCAGTAAAATAGTCAACCACTAGGCTGCTTCTCCAGTCTCAGGACTTCAGAGCTCTGACCCAACTCCCAGGAAGCTGGAAGGAAGGCCACCAAGCCCATGACGCAGCTTTTCAGAGAAGCACAAGCTACTAAGATCCTTGGCTGGGTCCTTGCATGGCCACCAAGAAAGACTTCAACTCCAGTGCAGTGTGGAGGGCAGACGTAGGCTCCCTTGGATCCCTTACAGAAATTCTCCCAATGTTCCTCACAACCCCCACAGTCCTATGAGGAAATCTTACATTAATCCTCCTCTAGAGTCAAAATCAAGCCTGTAGTGGTCAGGTCAGTTGCTCCAGGTTTAAGGTCATAAACTTGAGCATCCCACTTGTACAAACTCTAGACTTGCTACCGCCAAAGCCCACTCTCTCCCACCCAGGCCCTTCTGCATCTGCCATCATCAGTAGCTTTCCCCATCTCCGGGCCTGGGAATTCACTGATCTAAAAGAATATGACTAAGCTTCCCTGTAAATCACCTTACTTTGAGTCAGCTTCTTGGCAGTTGGCAGAGTGACAGTGACGGGAAGACACTGTGGTGTTCTCTGATTACTCTACCGTATATATGCCAGAACAGACTGCAGGAGGGACAGGGCAGAAGCAGGAACTCCATTAAGGCAAACCTTTATTTGGAAACTAGAGTCGCAGGCCAATAAACATCTCCAGATTAAGTCTGCTGATCATAGGTGATCCCGAGAGGCAGGCAGTGCAGACCCTCACTGAGGTAAGGCTTTGGGGGTTTAGATGCCTTGCAGGGAAGTATAGACAGGACCTTTGGCCAAGTCAGCAGGGTTAAAAATCTTGGCACACCTGGTTACTTGGGATCATTTATATATCATCTATGGGGGTCAAGTACTAAGTTAGCTTTCATTCAAAAGTTCTTGAGAAACTGAAGACATTAGCACTTTAACGTGAGGAATAAAGTTTGCATCCTGTGCCGCACTGAACCTCTTCCGGATATGGATCTGCCTCTGATGGAGACTATCATTTGCTAGTCTGTTAGCTGGTCTGGCTCTGGGGATATAGCCAAACAGCCTTTGGGCTGTGCCAATGGTTGAGCCAATGGCTGGGGTAATGGGATAACCTGCTTCCTAGCCAGGAGCAGTGGTCCATGCCTCTAATCCTGGTACTCAGGAAGCTAAGACAGAAGGAGTTTTTTAAGTTCCAATCCAGCCTGGGTTATGTAGCCAGACCATGTAGAAAACCCAAGGGCAGGACTTACCGCTCAGCAGTCCCCATGCCCAGTATATTCAAGACTCTGGGTTTTATCATCTGTGAGGAAGAGGAGGTGGAGGAGGAAGAGGATATTGTGGCCTCTGGACTGCTTGAGGTTAACAGTCGGCAAAGGTTATGCATAAACAGGGTTCTGTGGTCCTGGTGGTTGGGTGTGATGGCTTTTATGTCAAGATTTCCACATAAGCAGGCTCTCTGTTGACTTTGTCCACTGCAGCGGCTGAGTAACTCCCTTTGTCTCTTCCCCTCCCTCTCAAGCCTTTGTAATAAATTTAAAACATCTCAGGATTTATCTTTTATTAATAACTTCAGAGTAAACACACAGACAGACAGACAAACAGACAGAGATTAGAAAAAAAATAACAACATCATAATAGGATGAGGCTGTGACCTGAAACCAGTCCTATACCCCTAATGACCCAAAGGGCTAAGGCACTTGGGAAAGTGTTGAGCCATTCCTTATGAACACGCACTAACCACAGGGTATTTATCTGCAGTACTGGCTGGCCATCATAAGAGGAACTTGCATAACAGACTGTCTTTCTCACAGTTCTAGAAGATGAGGGCATGTTGGTGGTGCCAGACCGTCTGGTTTACAATGAGAGCTCCTTCCTACGTTTACAAACACCTCTTTTCCATCCTAAGCACTCTGGTGCTCTCCAAAACTCACTTGGAACTCACTATGTGGACCAGGCTTATCCCAAACTCCTAAGACTTCTCCTGCCTCTGCCTGTGTAGCACTGAGATTATGGGAATGTACCATCCTAGGACCTTAGTGGGAGCCTCACTCAGCTCTTCCTGCCTTGGGTTCTGAGAGCTAGCATTATAGGCCTGTAGTCTATTCCCTGCTCATCCTCCATTTTATTTACTTAGTACTTATTTCTTTCTCTGTGCGAATGCTAAGCTGAGCTACGGTCCCAGCTCCTGCCTCTGCTTCAGCACGACCGTCCAAGGTTTGGTTTTAGGAGATGTGTAGCTTACAGACCCTAAACACATCACTCTGGAGGAAACCCAGAGCTGGAGGCAGAAGCAGCTTAATGCAGAGAATTACCTTGCAGCTATGACTGGATGTCGGGACAGCAGCTGAGTCCATGCACACGCCAGGGTTCTTCTGTTTTCTGTTTCCTCCTGGGGCTCCCACTGGCCAAACTTATCCGGAAGTCAGTGGGCACAGAAACCTTTATTTCCTGCTGAGGTCAGCCTGAGGGACACAGAGATGGGCCTTCAGGATGCAGAAGAACGGACTGCAGCTGTGGAGAGGGACACTAGACATCTAGCAAATCCACCTGGATCCTGTTCTCAGTGTCTGTTAGGGGAGATGACATCCTTCCAGAAAAGTCTACTGCATGACAGAATACAGGAAGCATTTTAACATGGAAAATAAGTCACCGTGGCAAAGAGGACAGGGATATTTAGGTTGGTCCTATAAGGTCAGGCAGGATGTCAGCTAGTGGAAGGGAAAGAACATCTGGGCCAAAATAAAAAACTAGATCTTCGCCTTCTGAGAACTAGATCTAAAAGTAAAAAGACACGCGGGGTTATGGCTCAGTGACGGAGCTTAAGAGAACCCTAAGGTTCAGGCCCGGGTACAAAAAAACAAAGCAAGAAGACAAAAGCCAGCTTGGAGGTGCATGTCTCTAATCCCAGCACTTGGGAGGCAGAGGCAGGAGGATTACTGAGAGCTCAAAGTTGGCCTGGTCTACTCAGTGAGTCCCAAGCCAGCAGCGGCTACAAAACAAGACCTTGTCTCCAAATAACAGGAAGGAATGAAGGGAGGGAAGGGAATCCGAGAGGCTATAGAAGGAGAGGAAGGGAGAAATTCTCCTTCCTAGAGCCCCAGCTGTGGTCTTCTTTTGCGAGGCTCGTGTGAGGCCTTCAGTCAACCTCGAACTTGTGGTTCATCCTCAACACTAGGGGCACTGGGTTTATAATCCCAGCTGGGTGTGTCTGTAACGGTGGATCCAGACAGGATTAACTGAGGGAAGGAAGAGGCCCTCTGAATGTGAACAGTACAGTCACAGAAGCAGGCACCTCACACGGATCACGAAGGGAAAAAAGCAAAACCTATCTGAGCATCCCCATTCACCTTTGTCTGCTTCCTAACCTGACGGTGGATACAGCCTGACTGGCCACCTCACCCTCCTGTCGCCAGGCTAACCCTGCGGAGATGAACTACACTGAAAGAGGAAGTGAAGTCAGGACGGAAGACAGGGAGGAAACAGAAGTGCAGAGACATCTGGAGCAAACGGCTACTCACGGTTATCTGGTAAAAAAACAGCTGTCAGCAATTACCCGGTTTTACAGAAAGGAGAGATATCGTGACGTGGACATTCCATATCTGTTTCTGGAAACGTGCCTGGCCACAAGAAAGGAATTTCTCCTTTGATCTCAGTCTCGGGATCCCCTAAGGCTGATAGAAAGATTAGTCCACCAACCACGTAATCGCTGGAAATAACGCTGGAAGGCCCTACGCACCGGAAAGCCTTCTGCAGATGCTCAGTTGCAGAGGCAACGCCACAGAGCCCATCGACGGAATAAACTTCCTGATCCTCCCGCTCCGTTTCTGCTGGTGAGCCGGGCAGCCTCCCTCTGTCAAAAACACCTTCAACCATGAGTTAAGTTAACCCTTCCTTAAGTTGCTTTCTTCGGGTATATATTATTACACCAACAAGAAAAGTAAATCATCCCAAAACAACAGCAACAGTGACAAAAGATGAGAAGGGGGAGGGGAGGAGGAGGAAGAGGAATGGGAGGGGGAGGAGGGGGAGGAGGGAGAAGGAGGAGGGAGAGGCAGAGGTGGGGGGGAAGAGAGGGAGGAAGAAGAAAAAGCAGAAGGAGGAGGGAGAGGAGGGAGAGAGAGGGAGAGAGAGACAGGAAGGGAAAAAAGAGAGTAATTCCAGACCTAGAGACCAGAATAGTCCTGTGAAGTGAGCTTGGGACCGATGGCCACTTCTAAACTGCACCTTCTGCATGGCCTTCAGCCCGTGTTTAAAATCTCAGTTTTCTCATCTGTAGAATGTGCTAGTAATAACTGTGTCTTGAGACCTTAGGAATGAACTGATGAAGAATGTCAGTGACAGCCAGCCAGGACATTATAAAATATTAAAGGAAAAACTTTTATTTTCTTTTAAAGTTTCATATATTTATTTTGTGTATGTGAGTACACAGTCACTGTCTTCAAACACTCCAGAAGAGGGCATCAGATCCCATTACAGATGGTTGTGAGCCACCATGTGGTTGCTGGGAATTGACCTCAGGACCTCTAGAAGAGCAGTCAGTGCTCTTAACTGCTGAGCCATCTCTCTCCAGCCCAATGGCATTTTTAAAGAGGGTGTAGTTTGTGATCTGATCCAGCCAAGCCCAATGACCCGAGTTTGGTCCCTGGGACCCACATGGTAGGGGAACTCCCACAAATTGCCCTCTGATCTCCATATACACACCGTGTATGCTCTCACATACACACACACAATAAATAAATAATTAAAAACAAAAGTTAAACGGGAAAGTCTTTGCAGGTACAGCATCTGTGTCGGTTACCTGTCTTGTTTCTACGGCTGCAGCAATTAAGAAGACAGGGTTTATTTGAACTTGCAAATTGAGGGTGCGGTCCATCACAGTGGGGAATGCACGGTGGGAGGGTGAGGCAGCCGGTCAGGTCACAGCTTATCTGGGAGAGATGCCTGCTGGTGGGGAGCTCACTTACTCCGGAACCTCAGCCCATGAATCGGGGTTGTCCATAGTTAAGATGGGTCTTCTCACATCAACCTAATCTAGACATGCTGTCATTCGAGGGCTTATCTCCTACGTGATTCTAGGTTCTGTCAAGCGATAATATATTAAGTATCACAACCCCAGGCCAGAAGATGTCCAGGCATGTTGTCACTATTTATAAACATGTCATGACTGCAAAAATCAAACTACTATTCAGCACTCTGGGCAGGTCTCACAAGGCCAAGCATCCTTCCTTGAATGAGTACCCAGTCTGTCTCCTTGGACTCTTTAGCATCCCTGCCTTTTTCTCTAAACTTCCTTCTATGAGGTCCTGATGTCATTCTGCCTGTGTCCATGGGGTCCCTGTTTCTATATCTTTCCACTGTGGCTAACACACACACACACACACACACACACACACACCTCAGTTTATGAGACACATTGTTTCTTACATAAAAAAATAGGTAACATCTCAGAACATAATGAGCTTATTAAAACAAAGAAGCAAAATGTAACAAAATCGTCTGCAGGAAATGAGGAGGAAAACAAGGAACTGGGAATGAGAGCACCTGTCCCCTCCTGTCCCCTGTACACGCCAGGTGCTGATCTCTGCAGGTGCTCCGGCGTCAAGCCTGAGCTGAGGCTGCTTCAACAATACAAATCGTAGTTTCTTCACTGCTAATCTGAGGAAGACAGTAGTGCTTACTGTGTAGGCTTATTGTGAGGGTTAAATTAGATTAAGCCAGTAATCTAAAGTCCTCAGTGTTCCATATATTATAAAGATATTGGAGTTAGAGAGATGGCTCAGCAGGTAGGAGCACTTGCTGGCAAGTGGACCAGATGACCCAAGATTTGTTTCCAACACCCACATCAGGTGGCCCACAGTCTCCAAGAACTAACTCCAGCCCCAAGGGATCAAAAGCCCTCTTCTGGCTTCTGATTGCACCCACACAGTGTGACATACAGTCACAACATACATACATACATACATACATACATACATACATACAAATGTAGGGGGGTTCTTTTTTCCTACTAAAGACAGAAAGCCCAACTGACAAGTGTCCACAGTTTCTGAACTTCCCTTTCCCCCTGTTTGGTTAGCCAATCTCATTGGACTGTAGAATTCTCACCAATGGGATGATTGGCCCTTATCACCTCCATCAAAAATAAAAGACAGAGGCCACCTTGCCTCCCTGGGCTTACTAGCTGGGCTTGGGTCCTGATACATCCCCCCTCTTCACAAAAGGAAACTACCTTGCTGAATGACTCCATTTTTGTTCACATGCAACACACACATAAATAAAAATAAAATCTTTTAAAAAGTCATTAGAGTTCCTGTTTGGTGTTTGTGGGATTTTTGTTTTGTGATAAAGTCTCCAGTAGCCAAAGCTACTTCCTTGTCTTCTTGCACCCAACTCCCTACTGCTGGGATTAGAGGCATGAGGCACTACACCTGGCTCTATTCTTACCGTTATTGACATTATTTCCACCTATCAACATTTGCTGTCCCCTCCAAAGAAGGGGACCTAAGAGGAAACACCTTTGTTGATAGCTGCAGTTTCCAAAACACCATGGTTAGGAGAATAGGAAAGTGTAGGAGAGCTTCCAGGGGAAAGTCCTGGGTGCTCTAACCCAATTAGGTCACGCCAGGCATCAGACTCCCTCCCAGAGTGACGCTGGAGTCAAGAACTTTGCCCAGACATGCACGGGGACATGGCAGAGGGGAGAGAACTGCTGTGGGGACCGAGCAGGGGCAGTGGAAGTGACTCAGAGGTGTGTGAACGCCAAAGAACAGAATTCACCTGCCAGCTTGTCCTCACCACGGGCTGCCAGCCTTCTCTGACCAGATCATCTTCACCATGGCTATACTCCACCCCCCCACCCCCCCACCCCCTTTCCCCACCCCCGCACCCCTGCACTGAGCAAGGTGGGACCGGCCCTCTGTGACACGCCTACTGCTCTGCCTTTTGCCCTCCTAGGCATTGATTGCCCGCAGGTCTCTCCTTCCACCCACCTCCGCCTTTGGTCTTCTTGTTGAACAGATTACTCCAGGGCAGAGTCCACGGGTGAAGGAGGCATGCACGCACAGTATGACTGAGCCGATTGCTGGGTGGGGTGGCAGGATGCAAGGCTTAGACTTTTCAAAAACTGCCTAGCAGTTATACTGCCGACACTATCACCAAATGTCACAGGGAGGGCTGGCAGGATTAAAAGACATTTTCCATATGACTTAGCACCTTGAGTATCTATCTCTCTTCCCTTCTGCTTCTGGGGTCCCTCCAGTAAATAGACATTATCTTACAATCCTGTACTTGGCAGTGAAGAACTGAATGGTATCATGCTGAATGAGTGAGAGAGAGAAAGAGAGAGAGTGTGTATGAGAGAGAGATAGTGTGTGTGTGTGTGTGTGAGAGAGAGAGAGAGAGAGAGAGTGTGTGTGTGTGTGTGTGTGTGTGTGTGTGTGTGTGAAAGAGAGTGTGTGTGTGAGAGAGAGAGAGTGTGTGTGTGTGTGAAAGAGAGAGAGAGAGAGAGAGTGTGTGTGTGTGTGTGTGTGTGTGTGAAAGAGAGAGAGAGAGGGAGAGAGAGAGAGTGTACATGTAACGTGTGCTAACATGAGGCAGGCTCAGGGACTGAGTACTTGCCTAGCATGCTTGAGGCCCTGGGGTCCATTCTCAGAACAACAAAGTGTTTGAATATCACATTAAATATAAACTGGAAAAGGGCAGAGATTTTTTTTAAAAAAATAATGTTTTTATGAATTCTCTAAAGCTGGGTGTGGTGGTATACTGCTTTAATCTCAGGTCTCAAATTCAAGCCCATCCTGGTCTATCTATGTCATAAATTCCAGGTATATACATATATATGTATATATATACATATATAGAGAGAGACAGAGAGAATATATATACACACATATGTGTGTATATATATTGTATGAATGTATATATATATTATATGTATATAGAGAGATACATGTATATATGTAGATATAAATATGTACATATATGCACATATATATGTATATATTGTGCGAATGTATATATATGCATTATATATGTATATAAAGAAATGCATGTATATTCATAAATATAAATATAAATATAAATATATACATATATATATGAATTTTCAAGAATGTATTTTGAATATATGCACCACCCAAATCCTCCTAGATCCTAGTCATCAAGCTTCCTGCTGATTCTCTCTCTCTCTTCCCCTCCCCTCTGCTCCCCTGAGCCAGTCCCCAGTTTGTGTGGCCTGCTGTTCTTGGGTGTGGAGCCTACCTAGAGTACGATCAGTATCCCTTAGGGTCAAACCATTTAAAGAAAACTGATTTACGGTCGCAATCAAATGCCAGTGTTTCCTCAGCTAGGTGTCCACCTTCCTGGCCATCTATTCCCCACTCCACACTGGTATTGTGTCTGCTTTGTCTTGCTCACTGTGGTGTGCAGGCGGTGAGTGTGGAAGAGATTTTTGGTGCTCTTAAGCGGATCCCTTGTTTGCTGGAGTGTCTGATGTATAGAGACTCAGTTAATGTTCACTTAAAGAAGAAACAAAGGATGCATACGTGCATTAAATAATCCACCATTTAAAAACAATCCACTTAAAAATTAAAATTATGTACTTGCTTACTGTGTGGGTGACAAGTACCTATACCTGCTGAGACATTTCCCAGGCTACCCTGGAGCTTGCTATGGAAACTGGACAAGCTGGGAATTTACAGAGGCTCGCCTGCTTCTGCCTCTGTGAGTACAACCAATCGCCACTCCAGTAATTCTTTGGGTTTTTTGCTAAATCCACTATTTTTGTAACACTATGTCTTCGTTAGAAGAAAATACTGGAAAACCTCTGGGAAAAAAAGGATCGGACTGAAGATCCCCTCAGCTCAACAATGCATGGTAATAATAGGACTTCGTGGACAGTGGACGGACTTCATTTAGCGTCATCTGATCTTAATTATCAGCTAATTAGTTCTCAGCCTGGAGCTGTTCTCCCTCCAACCAGGGAGACATTTGGAAACCCAAAGGGGTGTTTTTGGCGTCACCGTGATGAAGGAGGTGGTTGCTGGAATGTACTGCTAGGGAGTCAGGGATGCCAGACGACCCGCCAAAGACATGCTAATGAGCCTCCGGAAGAAACACCACCTGGGTGGCCAAATCCCAAGGGTTCTAATTGTGTCTCCGGGACTCCACCCGCGTACTGGCACAGACCGGGTTGTTACAGACAGGTCAGTGTAAGGTAATGGAGGCATCAAGAAACCAGGGAAAGGGTGGGAGGTGGCGTGAAAGGGCTGCTGATAGGATAGGCATCCCCGGGCTTGAAATAAACCCAGTCCTGGGCATCCTCGGATGCTCCCAGCGTATTTAAAGGAGAAGCCACGCCACACTAGGGCGTAATGGAAAGGAAAGATTCACGAGCCCTGCCAGGAAAATCCCAGGGTGGATCCCAGGTCAGAGGCCCAGACCTGACAGCTCCTCCGCGCGTCCAAGAAAAAGTACAACAAATTCCGTTCCCCACGTTCCCCAAGGGGTGAAGGTGGTGCAGCCCAGGCCGGATCTGCGCCCCCGGGCTCCGCGGTGTTGGAAGCCACCCGCGTGGGAAGGCCCAGCTGCATTTCCGCCCTGCACTGCGCTCGCACCTCCCAGCCCCTGCCCGCGCTACCGCCTTACGGCCACTAGGTGGCGCCTGCGCTCTAGTGGGCGCCTGTCTGGCGCCGGCGAGGGAGACAGATGGAACCAGAGTGCTAGGGTTCCGGGGACTGGAGGACAGCGCCGGCAGCCAAGGTAAGGATTCCTCGGGCGTGTCCCTAGAATGTCTGAGGCTGGGGTGGGTTGGCCGCCGCGCAACCTCGTTTGTGGTTTGTACTGATGACCAACGAGGACAGAGCGGCCACATGTGCTGTTACCCCAAGAGGACCTGGAGCCCCGCAGTCCCAGTGCTGGGCCTAAGCTGAGCAGAACCCCAGGTCCCTGACTCACACTCAGACATCCTTCTCGAGCCTGGGCCTCCGGAAGGCATGCCCAGCCCCCACACAGCAAGTCTTCAACACAGAAAGGTGGTACCGCTGTCCTGGGGTGCCCCCCAGATGAGCTGAGAGGTGAACAGGATCGCAGCACTTCTCAAACTTGGGCATGCATGGATTGTTGGTTAAGGGATGGTAAGGCAAGCTGCTGTCTGGGTTCCATACCTCCACCCCCACCCCGAGCCCCAGATGTAATTGGTTTGAGTTGGATATAGAGAGCTTTTATTAAAAACTTCCTCAGGGGATTCGAGCTTGCAGCCAGATTCAAGGGCTCTTTGACCGAAAGAGTTAGAGAAGAACCGAGTGGTCCCTCTTACAAGCCCGAAGGCTCGTCTCTCCTCTCCCTCTCGCCTTTTCAGCCAGCAATTACTTCTGCCTTTGGGCTGTCAAACTCAGCGTGACAAGCCAACACCCCACCCCAAAGGGTGGAACTCAGAAGTGCCAGAGAAAAGAAAGCCAATCATGTGCAATATGAAAGGGCTCCCCAAGAGGGTAGGAGGAGAGAGGGATTCTCCCCCCACTCTAATCCCAGATGAGTGCAGGAGCCGATCCAGGCTGCCCTCATCCTTCTGAGAACTGGGGCCAAGCATACCAGGAAGAACCTTTGTATCTAGTAAAAAAAAAAAAAAAAAAAAAAAAAAAAAAAAAAAAAAAAAAAGGCCTCGTGTGTCTTATGTAACAGCCAAATGTTACCAGCAAGAGCCTGGAATCTCCAGAGCCAGCCCTCTCTTATTTGTGACCTTAGATAACTCACCCAATCACCCTCACCTTCAGTTTTCACATCTACAGAATGGGTACAGCAGTATAAAACCGCTCAAGAGTCGCTGTGGGAACTGGTTAAAACTGAAAGCCTGTGTTTATAAATAGTTCTGTGCCAGGCACAGTTCATCCTGTGCCCCGTCACAACCCTTATAATCCACAGAGTAGCAGGCACTGTAGAGAGAAGGACCCCATCTGGTAGCTAAGGTATACCATAGATACCCCAAAAGCTGGGACACTTAGAGATGCCAAAGGGCTTGTTGGAGGTTATCAACATGATCAGAGGCAGACTAGGGGCTAGGCAAGTGGCTTTGTTGCTAGAGTGCTTGCTAAGCATACACGAGGCCCTAGGTTCTTCTGTATAACACACACACACACACACACACACACACACACACACACACGACAAGCAGATACCTAGTCCAGGGGTGAACCCATGGTCACAAAAATGACCCTTCCACTGAACTTCTTCAATCCCTCAATGGAAATGTAATCATTATCCAGCATTTACTGTGTGCCACACGCAGGTTTCCTGACACTAATCATAAACGTGGGCAAGACAGGGAGGGGTAAACCAGCCCTCTGTGAACTCAAACCCAACAATGAAAACAGCTAGACGTTCATAAGCTCTACATTATATTTAACAACCTCAAAGGCTTGTTAAATTGGATTGTCTCTCCCCAGATCAGCATCCTGATACTCTGACAATCCTATCTGAACTTTTCAGAACATCAAAAGTATTATGTCACCTGAGTTCCATGTGTTAGTGCACATCTTTAATCCCAGAACTCGGGAGGTGGAGGTAGATGGTTCTATAAGTTTGAGCCCAGCCAGGGACGGTGGTGGCACACACCTGTAATCCCAGCACTCTGGGAGGCAGGTGCAGGTGGATTTCTGAGTTCAAGGCCAGCCTAGTCTACAGAGTGAGTTCCAGGACAGCCAGGGCTATACAGAGAAACCCTGTCTCGGGGAAAAAAACAAAAAACAAAAAACAAAAAAACAAATCCAACCACCCCCCCCCCAAAAAAAAGTTTGAGCCCAGCCTGGTCTACAATTCGAGTTCCAGGACAGTCAGGGCTACACAGAGAAGCCCTGTCTTGAAAAACCAAAACAAACAAAGAAAAGAAAAAGCTGTCACCCAACACTCCTGTCCTGAGCTGAGGTCAAGCAAGGAAAAGTTTTGTCATGTCTCTTCAGCTGTCCATCTGCAGACAATGGCTGGCTTATATTATAATGGCTTCCCTTCTGGCTTTCTGGGCTTTTCCATGGGTACAAAAGTCACATGCATTTTGTGCAATGTGAACCTTACTTTCAGTCTTGGTCCTTCCCTGGACCAGCAGTTTGTAGAAGGTTCCTTTCTCCTCATGCAGGGCCGCAGCAAAGAGCTGCGTCTCTCAGGCAGCCATGTGAGCAGAAGGGGGAAACACCTCCAGGCTCTGACGTGCCCTGCTGCTGAGCTTGCATGTTCCACAGGTTGGGTGCATGCAATGTACCTCCAGCCTACAATATATTTTCTGCTTCCAGTAGGTTTGTGGGCATTGAGAACCATCTTAAGTAGAGGTTATTTGCATAAACTAGTATCTGTTCTATGGTCTAATTGTGTGTGTGTGTGTGTGTGTGTGTGTGTGTGTGTGTGTGTGTGTGTGTACACTTTTTCTTGGTGACTTTTGGCTGATAACAATGGTCCCTGATCCTGGTGCTAGAGTGCCGACCGATGTCCCAAAGCTCAGAAGTCAATTATGTGTTTTGTGATAGAATTCGTGTTGGGAAACCTTTCTTCAGACAAGGGTTGGGGTGCTGTTAGTGGAGAAACAACATATATTTAATATGAACGTAGACTGGTGGTGGACTTGACCTAGCATGTGCAGAAGATGGTCCTGGGTTCCATCTTCAGCACCACATACACACAAATCTGTAAACAGGTAAACATAAAGCATTGACCTTGGGTATAGACCAAGTGTGAGATAAGGTATCCTAGAGAGAAAGCACAAACGTGTAAAGGTCTGGAAGTAGCCAAGATCAGGGTAAGGTTAGAGATTTCTGTTGACCCGGGGGCAGGGAGTGTGGTGGTCAGAGAGAGTTACACTACAATAGTCACACATTGGAGGGAGCATTGGAGGTGACTCTGCGTTTGGTGGCCAGATCTTATTTCATCTGATTAGCACAGTAATCCTGGCAGGCTGGCCAGGATCATTTATTTCCACCTTTGACAGATTGATATTATCAATGTCCTACCTATGCTATTAAAAGAGTCGCTCACCTAGTGAGATGGCACATGCCTTTAGTCCTAGCACTTCATAGACAGAGGCAGGTAGATCTCTGTGAGTTCCAAGCCAGCCTGGTTTATATTGCAAGTTCTAGGACAGCCAGGACTACATAGAAAGGCTCTGCCTCAAAAATAGATAGGAAGCTGGAGAGGTGGCTCCGTGGTTGAGAGCCCTGACTGCTCTTCAGGAAGTCCTGAGTCAATTCCCAGTAACCACATGGCAGCTTATAACCATCTATAATGGAATCAGATGCCCTCCTCTGGTGTCTGAAGACAGTGACAGTGTACTCATACATAAAATAAATAAATAAAAATCTTTTAAAAAATCAATGATAGACAGACAGATAAATAGATAATATAAATACTCAAAACTTACACAGCTGGCATGCCTGGGGTTAGGATTTATGAGTTTAGTCCTTGGCCTTAGAAGGCAAAGGCAGCAAAATCACATGTTCAAAGACAGCTTTAAGCCTTAATTACTTAGGAAGTTAGGTAAACCTGGACCATACAGTGAAATATTGTTATTTCAAAAAAGAAAATTACTCTGCTGGTAAGTAACAATACCCCAACACACACATACACGTGTATACACACACACACACACACACACGCATACATGTGCACTCGCACCTCAATCCCACCCCTACAGCCTGTCTTGCATAGTGTTCATCAGACTTTTGGGTCAGATCTCAGGGTCTTGCTGGCGGTTTGGTTTGGTTGGGAGAGACATCAATGACTATGCTGTAGCAAAGCCACCAAATGTGAATGAGATTAACAGGACACCAAGCAGGAAATGCACGTATCTTTTTTTTTTTTAATAAAAGTATTCCTGATATAAAGATATCAGTGGCTCATTGCAAGCCTCTGCGGTAACTGCCTCAGGCATGGAACACTGGCACACAGATACGCCAGCAGGAGAGGAGAAGCTGTGATTCCAGATGTCCCTGAATTGCCTGGGCCTGGCATTCAGCACTCACTTCCATGAGTAACCATGTCTGAGCCTGCCCTTTGTCCCTGATTATGACCCAGGAGTCAGCCAACTTTTTCTGTGAAGGTCTTGACCTTGGCAAACCATATGGCTCTAGCTGCAGTGATCTCGCTGCCACCTTAGGGTAGGATGATAGTAGTTCCACAGAGGGTGGATGAGGAAATGAGTCTAGCTGTGCTATAAAGGGAAGCTTTATAGTCCCTGAAGTTTGTGTTTAGTATAACTGAAAAGAAGGCTTAAAAGGGGGTGGGGGGCTGGAGGAGAGACGGCTCAGTGGGTAAGAGCACGGAGTGCTTCCTCTTCCGGAGGTCCTGAATTCAGTTCCCAGCAACCACATGGTGGCTCACAATCATGTGTAATGGGATTTTATGTCTTCTTCTGGTGTATCTGAAGACAGCTACAGTGTATTCATATAAATAAAATACATGCATTAACAAATTGGGGGTCTGGGCTCTTACCTATGATCTTTGTACCCAGGAAGCTTAAGTTGGAAGGTCTTAAAAGTTGAAGGCCAACCTGGGTATAAACTCAAAACCAAACAAGTGAAATATGTATATATGTGTGTATGTACATATACATATACATACATATATATATGTAATGTTAGAAATAAATTCAATGGCTTTCCTGTGCTAAACAAGCCCCCTACCACTGAGCTCCCAATGTCCCCAAACCCCTTTTCCCCAACAGCCCCTACCCACTACCCCACCATCATCAGATGCTTTCTCTGCAACTTGGCCCAAATTCCTCCAGTCAGGTGATCTTCCTGTCTCAGTTTCCTAAGAGGCAGGAACTGTAAGCATGTGTCATCCACCAGGTTGGCTTCATGGAGTTTTTAAAATGTATCTTAAAGTATTTCCCTTTAATTTTTTTTTAACCTTTGGGATGGTAAAAGAAAAAAAAAATCCTTCTGAGCTGACAGGCTGTCTGTATGAGGATGGAGAGTGTGCACATATGAGCTGGGGTGTTTTGAAGGCTCTTGATCCAGAATTTTAGGAGCTGAAGGGAAGGACCTGTGAGGAGGCAAGGTCGCCTAGGGTGTTTCCCCTGGAGTCTGCCATTGGCTCAGGGTAATTGCTAAGCCATCGTCTTGGACGCATCTGGCCTGAGCAGCTGCTAGGCGAACTTTGTGGCTAGAAAATGACCTACGGCAGAAGGAAGTGGGAGGCACCACAGCCGCTGGATGCTCTGGAAGATGGCATGAGACAGCCACAGCATCTGCTACACAGGGTGTCTGACCTTGTCTTCTAGGGGTGCTTCTCTTTTCGGTAGCACTGGAGATGGTGAGCAGGATCGGAAGGGCTATCCCAGTCTACAGTCTCCCTCCTGCCCTGCCTGTCTCAACAGCACCCTCAGGACCCCTTTCTTACAGGAGCGTGTGCTCTAATGCACAGGCCTTTCTTTCGCTTCTTCAGCTTACCAGATTTTTCTTCCTGATGGCAGTCAATTAGAAGAAGGCTCTGGGAAGTGCTAGAACATTCTAGGACCTCACACATGTTAAGCAAGAGCTTACCCTCCCAGCCCTCTAGAATACCTCTGTGACACGTGGCTTTTGTCCTTTTTAATTGAAAGACAACACTCTTCCAGTTGAGCCTTTAACAGACAAGAGTAAATGTGGTTATTTAATAACATTGCTAAACTTGTCACAATTTCGTAGAAGCCCCAGCACCTAAGCAAAACAAATGTAACCAACACAGTATCCTCCTCTTCAAACCTATGATGTGGAAACTCTGTTTCAAGAACAACAGTAACAACTGAACTAACTCCCTTAGGAGGAACAATTTTAAAACATTGTTTCATCTTTATCTTTATAGTGACTATCCACACAGGCTAAATGTTACTAGTATAGAAGTAATACAAAGTTTCCTTTGAAATAATTAATAGGGGTGAATGAACTCTGGTGAAGACTGGAGTTCAGACACACACACCCCTTTAGTCCCAGCAGTCGGGAGACAGAAACAAGTGGATTGTTGAGTTTGAGGCCAGTCTGATCTACATAGCCAGTTCCTAGCCAGTCAAGGAAGGCTACACAGTGAGACCCAATCTCAAACAAAACAAAAAAGCTAGGCAAGCCGGGTGGTGGTGGCCCACGCCTGTAATCCCAGCACTCTGGGAAGCAAAGGCAGGCAGATTTCTGAGTTCGAGGCCAGCCTAGTCTACAGAGTGAGGTCCAGGAAAAACCAAATCAAAAAAAAAAAAAAAAAAAAAAAAAAAAGCTAGGCAAACCTAATGGCCTTGTGTAAGGTAGAAACCTGCACCAGACAAGTTGCCCGGCAGGACTCGGCAAGTTCCTTTTTTTTTTCCAACGAGAGATTTCACCTCAATAAAGTGTGTGTGTGTGTGTGTGTGTGGTGTTGGGGCGTGATTCAGAAAGATATGCATGTGACATGCCATACAAGCACATGCATGGGCTCCTGCACACAGATGTACATCCACATGTGAACATGTATACCCATGTATACATGAAAACCCCAATTAATGAATTAATCAATTGGAATCAAGGAATGATGTAATCCCCATACCAGGGAGGCAGACATAGAAATACAGTGAATCCAAGACCATCCATGATGTATCAGAACCGCCAACGCCCTGTCTCAATTTTTCAAAAAGCAAGAGGCCCTGCAGAGATGGCTCAACAATTGTGAACACTGCCTGATCTTTCAGAGAACTCAGAATCAATTCCCAGCACCCTCAGCACCTGCAATTTCATTCCCAGGGCATCCAGTGCACTAGGCCCAGACATGGTAGGTAGACAGGCATGCAGACCAAACACTAATACAATGAAATGAAGAATTGAAAGAGCAACAGGAGCTTGGTGAAATTAATTTTTAGAAATCATATATCATTTAAGGCATAAAGTATCAAATAGTAAGATAGGCGGGGTAGTGTCTGGAGAGACGGCTCAGCAGCTAAGAACACTGAATGCTCTTGCCCGGGATCCAAGTTCAGTCCCTAGCACCCACAATGCACATCCCAACCAATTGTAACTCCAGTTTCAGGGGATCTGACACCATCTTCTAACAGTCTAACATCTGTTAGCATCAGGCAAGCCCATGGTCCATACACAAACATACAGACAAAACTGTTCATATGCATAAAATAAATAATTTAAAAAACCTTTAAATGATAGCTGGTATCAGAGTCTGCCAGGTGGGTGCAGCGGCATATGTTTTCTCCTTCTTCCTTTTCTTTGTTATCATTTTCTGGGTTTTTGTTTTGAGCCAAGGTCTCACTGCATAGACCAGGCTGGCCTCAAACTCACAGAGATCCATCTACCTGCCACCACATCAGCTCTGATTCTCTTTCCCTCTTTCCCTGTCTCCCTGTCTCCCTCTCTCCAAGGTCCCCCCCCCCCCCATCCCTGACCCGTGTAAGCCTAACCTGACCTTGAACTCAGTCCTCTTATTTCATTTTTCTAAGTGCTAGGATTAGGCATGTGCCAGTTCACTTGCCCATTTAATTGCCACATGGTAATTGAGTGTGTTTATGGGGTATGGATTTTATTTATTATATATATATAAGTACACTGTAGCTCTCTTCAGACACGCCAGAAGAGGGCATCAGATCCCATTATAGATGGTTGTGAACTACCATGTGGCTGCTGGGACTTGAACTCAGGACCTCTGGAAGAGCAGTCAGTGCTCTTAACCACTGAGCCATCTCTCCAGCCCGCCAGTATTCTTATAGTATATGATGATTAAATCTGTCTCTCTCTCTCTCTCTGTCTCTCTCTGTCTCTCTCTCTCTGTCTCTCTCTCTCTCTCTCTCTCTGTGTGTGTGTGTGTGTGTGTGTGTGTGTGTGATCTAAATCATAAATTCCAGGTCAATCTGGATTACACAGTGAGACCCTGTCTGAACCATGGCCCAGTGATTAAGAGCACGGGCTGGTCTTTCAGATAGTGGACGTTTTGGTTCCAGCACCCAAGCCACAGGGCTTCTTGCAACTGCCTCTAATCCTAATCGCCAAGAGGATCTGACGCTTCCCACCCCAGGCCGGAACTGGCACCAGGACACACAGATGCATACACACATGCACGCACACAATTAATAAAAATAAACCAAACACAAACAAAAGGAACAAACCAAAAGGCGTGTCCCCTGTGTAGCTGTGTTCCTGTACCCACTCCACCTCTGCTCTGACTACCTTCCCCACCTCACCAAAAGCCACTGTTTTACATCATGCTAACTTTCTTTTATCTTCCATATACAAATGAGAACATATAATGTCTGTCTTTTAGTATCTGACTCATTTCACTTAATAGAATCTCCTCCAGCCTCATCCACACTGCCACAGCTTGTAAATTAATTCATTTCACCTGGGTTGCCTGTAGTCCAGACTTGCCTTGACCTTATCATAGCCCAGATCCTCTCAAGAACAAGAATTACTATTGTATTCCACACACCCAGCAAGTAGCAAGATTTTTGTTCCTTGTTTGTGGCTGATTAATATTCTACTGTGTACATTTACCACATTTTTTAAAAAGATGTATTTATTTATTTATTCATGTATTTATTCATATATTTATTTTGTATATGTGAGTACACCATTACTCTCTTCAGACACACCAGAAGAGGACATCGGACCCCACTGCAGATGGTTATGAGCCACCATGTGGTTGCTGGGATTTGAACTCAGGACCTCTGGAAGAACAGTCGGTGCTTTTCACCGCTGAGCCATCTCTCCAGCCCCTTTACCACATTTTCTTTTTTGTCTTTATTTCTTGTGTCTCTGTCAACATTTCATTTGCGCACTTATTCACTGGTGGACACTGGGCTGCCCCCTTCTCGTGGCTACTGTGAATGGTGGTGCTGTAGGAGTAGAGATGTCTCTTGGGCATCTCGTTTCCCCTTGTTTGGCTATACATACATACATACATACATATGCTGGATCGTCTGATAAGTCTATGCCAGGCCTCCATACTGGTTTTCATAGCAACTGCTAATTTACATTCCCACCAGCAGCAAGAGTTTCCCTCTCTCCGCATCCAGTCCCTTACTGCAGCCCAGCAGGGTGCAAGACTATTTAAATGAGATACTGTTCTTAGCCCCATTTCAATTCTAAGAAAACCAGCTGAAGGAGGAAAAAAATGTGCTTGGAGTTACAGAGTGAGGGAGAGACAGGCTGGCGATAAAGTCAGGTGGTCTTCCTCCAGAACTGCAGGTTAAACACTAACCTCAGCTACACTTTACCACTGCCTTTACACTGGGGATTAAATATAAGGCTTTGTGGATGCTAGGCAGGTACTCTGCATAGGCAATAATAGATATTAATAGATATTAATCCATCCAAATGGATTTTTAAACATTTCTTAAGATGGGCTCTTTGAGGCAGGCCTCTAATTTGGAATCCTCCTGACTCTCTTCCCCAGTAGTGAAGATTATAGCACCAGGCCACCAGGCCTAGTTACAAACCATGGGCCTCTGAAATGCCTGCCCATGTTCTGTTCCTGAGGCTGTATGCTTAGTCGCAGTGCTGTGCTGCTTTTAACAGAGCTGACAAAGAGAAAGAAAAGGGGGAAGTGATACTTGAATAACTGAAGTAAATGTGATTTTTAAAAACGTCCCTCCTTTCTCTCCCTTCTTGTCCTCTGGGACTCTGGGCACAGGAAAGACCTGGCTTACCTCTGCCCTCCCTTCACCAATAAACTCCCTCCTCTCTTGCAACTGAAAAAAAAAATACTCCTTTAAAAAAAATTAAGCCAGGAGTTTATGGCTTATGCCTTTAATCCCAACAGAGGCAGGGGGATATCAGAGTTGGAGACCAGCCTAGCCTACAGAGTTAGCGCTAGGACAGCCAGAGCAAACCAGAGAAACCTGTCTTGTAAAACAACAACAGCAACAATAATCATATATTTTTGTTTATTTTGTTTTTGAAACAAGGTCTCATTATGTAATCCTGAGTGTCCCAGAATTTACTCTGTAGACAATGGTGGCCTGTAACTTGGTATGTAGATCAACCAGGCTGACCTCAAACCCAGAGATCTGTTTATCTCTGACTCCCAAGTGCTGGGATAAAAGGATTCATCACCATACCTGGCTGTAAGTTTTTATCTTTATTTTATTTCTTATCGTCATTGCATATGTGTAGTGGTGGTAGTGACAGGGTCTATGTGGAGTCGGGGGACAGTTGACTCTCTCCTTCCATCATGTAAGGAGAGGCTCAAACATGGGTGGCCATGTTTGCATGGTGGTCCCTGGTAGGAAATGCTAAGCTGCCTTGCTGCCTTTTCTTGTCTTTTTTGAGACGGGAATTCATAATGTGACTCAGACTGGCTTTGAACTTGAGGTACTAGCCCTACCTCTGCCTCCCAAGTACTAGGATTACACTTGTGTGCCACCAGGCCAGCTAGGCCCCTTGTTTGTTGTTGTTGTTGTTGGTTTGGTTTGGTTTCCGGTCGATCTATACCTGCTACCTCTTGGCTGTTGTGCTTTGTCCTGGAGCCTCCTAGAATAATCTCTCCCCTTTCCAATACAGCAATCCTGATTGACAGTTGGTGACCAGATGCCAAGTCTTCCTGGATCTTTGCTCCTGTAGTTGAGCATCGCCATTTCCTTCAGTCTGTTCTCTTCTTCACCCTTGGCGTCTTCCCCCAAGCACAGGGCCTGCCTCCTCCTTCCTTATTCTCCTCTCTTGAACTTACAATGTTGGTTTTGTTATTGATTTGTTCTTTCTTTCGGAGTCATTTTGGGTCAGGGCAGATGACTATGGCTGGGTCATAGATGCACCGAAGGCTCACTGCTTAGTCAAGTCAAAAGTCAAAAGGGAGGCAGGCTAGGGAGAGGCTCAGGGGTGGAACACCTGCCTGTCAGGTGCAAAGCCCTGGTTTCAGTCCCCAGCACATTTCTTACCTTAAAATAGGAGAAGGAGTCGTGCTTACCCATAAAGGAGAAATCCTTCCTGGTCCAAACCATACTAGGCTGGAGGCTGGTGGTCCAGAAGTTTTGCAAGCCAGCAGTGGAGCTTCTTCTGCATACTTGGAGATAATCCAACAGAAAGGGACGGAGCTATCCAACTTGCCAAAGGTTGGTGACTAAGCCAGACCACAAGCATTAAATCACAATGGGAGAGGGAACTGTGAAACAGCCTGACCCCCTTCTGTGAACTCCGTCAGCACATTCCTCATCCTCCACGCAGGCCACATGGAAAGGCACATTCTAGTCAGAAGGCTGGTATTCACGGCAGCAAGACAAGGTGGGCAAGGTAAATGATTTCATACCCAGGATAGCTAAGATATTGGCGCTCTCCAAAGAGAGCCCAGAACTCCAGAACTGCAGCTCCCCTGGCGGGAAAATTCCTCACCCCCCTGTGTCTGTGGCAAACATGATTGGTCAATGACCGACCTAGTTTCTTCCTGTTACTCCAGGTACCAGTCTGGAAAAAAAAAAAAAAAAACACCTCATGAATATCCTGAAGGGGCTGGTGAGGTGACTCAGTGAGTCAAGTCTCTGCCGTGCAAGAATAGGGATCCACAATTGGGTCCCCACGCCCTCTGAAAAAGCCAGACATCATGTGCGGGTGCGGGTGTGCGTGTGTGTGTGTGTGTGTGTGTGTGTGTGTGTGTGTGAGAGAGAGAGAGAGAGAGAGAGAGAGAGAGAGAGAGAGAGAGAGAGATGCCAGCCCTGGGGATCTATGGAGAGAGGCAGATGCCTGCAGCTCCAGGTTCCACGGTCAGGGAAGATGCTGTCTCAATGAATTAAGTGGAAGGGCTGTGAAAGGCTCAGCAGGCAAAGGCGCCTGGACAATCCAACCTGGGAGACTAAATTCAATCCTCAATCCTGGAACCCTTGTAAAACATGGAAGGAGAGAGCGGACTCCACAAGGTTGTCCTCTGACCTCCACGAGGTGCCACGGCATGTACCCCCCCACCTGATGATGATGATGATGAGGAGGAGGAGGAGGAGGATGCTTAAGATAAAAAAAAAATAAGGTAGAGAACAGTGGAGGAAAAAGACACCAAGGTGGGGCTCTGGCACATGCGCAGACAAGCACTCCTGCACACATAAGTGTGCACACACATGAGCACATGCATGTAACACACAGGGAGAAAAAGGTAAGGGGGATCAAAAGGGCAAAGAGAGAGACTTTCTGGAAGCTCTGGCCAGACGTGAGTTGCCTGTGTGGCTTAACGAAGTTTCCAGAGTTCCCATCAGCCTGGGTCGACCCGAGACAAACACAGGCTCTCAGAGGCGTCCCTCGGTGCGGGCCTCCAGCATCTACCGTATTATTTCTGTCTGCCTATTATTTTCACAGTGTTCATTAATACAGCCTGGCCGCCCAGTTGCTTTTCCCTTTTCTCATTGTCAAGTCTTGATTTGATTTCCAGGCCTTGCTTGGCCAGCTTTGTCTCGAGAAACATCCTGTCCCTTCCTTAAGGACTTTGGCAGATTGGAAACCATGGATGTTGTATGTATGTATGTAGTGTATGGCTTCCACTGGCAAATCACACATTTTAGCTGAATGTGTAACATTCGAGCAGCCACATCTTGTGATCAGGAAGTCCTTTGCTGGCTGAGGGTGTAGCCCAGTTGTTAAAAGAGTTGTTTGAGTGCCTGCCCATCGCACACAAAGCCCCGGGTTCAATCCCCAGCTCAGAATAAAACAGTGTCTGTAATTCCTGCACATGGGAGGTGGAGGTGGGAAGATCGCAAGTTCAGGGTCATCCCTGTCTATGAGTTCAAAGCCAGCCTGGCCACATAAGACCCTGTCTCCAAAAACGAGAAGAAGCAGTTTAGTGTGATATAGACTTTGTTCTGCTATAGAAACAGCAGCGCTGCAGGAAATTGAAGGGGTTTTGCTGTTTTATTTTCAGTTTATTATGAGCAAGCTAGGATGGGTGTATGTGTGTAGATATGTACAAGCCACACGGTGAGGAGATCTGTTCCGAAGGTGGCTCTTCCCTTCCACCTTGTTGACACAGGGTCTCTCCTATTTCTGTCACTGTCATGTGTATTCTTGGTTGCTTTCTGTCTGTCTTCTGCCTCACGGTAGGACTGGGTTTACAGATGTGCCCCCCACACATACACACACCTTTTGCTTCTGGTTCTGGGGCTCAAATTCATGACCTCAGACTCGCATGGCAAGCGCTTTTACAGAGCTATCTCACTGGCCACCGCAGGACAGTTTTAAGCTGTTAGTAACTGTTACCATTCAGCTTTGACCTAGGTATGACATACAAGGGCTGCTGGGTTTTTTGTTTCTTTGTTTTCGGTGTTGTTGTTTGGTTTGGTTTTCCAGCACGAGGGATCGAACCTCGAACCTCAGGCCTCACACGTCCTAAGTTTGCTGCCGTTGAATATTCCTTTTGACTCACAGAAGAACTAGCTACCGTTCTTAGCCATGCACAGTGGCCTAGTCCTATACTCCCAGCCTTTGGAGTGCTGAGGTCAGAGGATCTTGGCTTCAAGGCTACTGTGTTCAGATACAGGGCAAGACCTTCTCTCAGAACAAAACAAAAAAAAATTAAAATACATAAATAGCAGAGAATTTAAATTCCTATTATTGTGAAGCAAAAAGACTTTTGGATAACCTTAGAAGGTGTTCAGAGGCTGGGGACGCAGAGGCTGGGGATGCAGTGCCGCCGTGTCAGAGCAACTTCCTAGTATGCCTGAGTCCCTGCCTTCCACCCCTAGCATTCTATAAAAAGCACAAGCAACCACAGCTCTTCTTTTCATTGACATTGAGAACCTCTGACTGACCCAAAAGAAAAAGAAAAGCCACATGGGGAACCTGAGTGTGTGGAGCTTCTGAGCCTCCTGGAGCCCCCTGAGAGGTCCAGTCTAACAAGGAAGCTTGGTTCTCACCCTGGGAAAGCTGCCAGTCTAATGGAAGAGGCACCGTTCCTAACCTGGGGCGGGGGTGGGAAGGCGGGAGGGGTCTGATAAAGGAAAACACATACTTGGTCTGCGGTCCCTGTGCCAGACAGCAGGCAAGGCGGGAACTGGCTTCAGCCTAGCTCCACTGAACCTGTGCACATACATTTGGGGGCAGCTTCTGAAGATAGACTCAGGAATTTTCTTTGTTTGTTTGTTTGTTTGTTTGTTTGTTTGTTTTGAAGATCAGTTTTTATTTTTAATTATGTGTAGGTGTGTCTGTGTCTGCCTGTGGGTGTGTGCATGTAAGTGTGGGTCTGAGGCTGAAAGCATCAGATCTCCAGAAGTTGGAGTTACAGACAGTTGTAAACCTCCTGACATGGGTGCATGCTGGGAGCCAGACTCTGGTCCCCCGGGAGAACAGCAAGTGCTCTTAACCACCGAACCATCTCTTCAGTTCCAAATTTGCTTGGTTTTGATAGAACACACACACACACACACACACACTGCTTTATTGCCTTATTTGGAGACAGGGTCTCTTTGGTTTGGCTGTCCTGGAACTAACTGTGTGGACCAGGCTGGCCTCAAACTCATAGAAGTCTGCCAACCCACGCTTCTTGAGTGCTGGGATTAAAAACATGTGTCACCATACCTGGCCTTATTTACCTTTTTAAAGATTGAGTGTGTGTGTGTGTGTGTGTGTGAGAGAGAGAGAGAGAGAGAGAGAGAGAGAGAGAGAGAGAGAGACAGACAGACAGACAGACAGAGACAGAGACAGAGAGAGACCAATGCGCACGTCCTATATGAGTTTATCTGCACTACGGTTGTGCAGGAGCCCTCGGAGGCTAGCAGAGGGCATCTGATCCCTCGGAACTGGTTATGAGCCACCTCTGTGGGTTCTGGGAACCACCTGGGCCCTCTGCTAGAGCAGAAAGAGCCCCTAACCACTCAGCCATCACTTCAGTCCCCAGAAGATACCTTTGTGGAGGTGATTCTCGCCTGTCTTCCACCATGGGGTCCCAGATATGGAGCTCAGATGGCGGGCTTGGTCAGCAAGCAACTTTGCTCCTTATTCATCAGGTCATCTCTCAGGCCCAATATGTATGTATTTTTTAAATTATTAAAAATAGTTTAAATGTACAGAATTACATTTATTACATATGTTATTGATACAATAGTCCAGAGATCTGCTATTTTAATATCTTGCATTACTACAATAATCTTACAATTATTCAACAATAATATTATGTGTGGTCTATTTGTTACAAGCTAGTAGTAATACTTTTTTTATTTTTATTTTATTTTTTTTTTGTATTAATACTTTTGTCGGAATGGTGATGGTACAGGGCTTCAACACACATCCATTCTAACCCCAAGACCAAACACTGACTTGTTTGTTGGGGTTCTGAGGACCAAACCCAGGTCTCATGCACGCTAGGCAAGTGTTCTAACTAGTGGGCTACATGTCCCATCCTTGCCCTTGGAAAGATTTCTTAAAACATGTTGATGTTCAAGATCCCTGTAGGGCTGATTCATATCCGAGCTCCACCTCCCGCTGGCCAGCTGTGCTCCTGAGCAGGCTGCCACTTCTCCTCAGCTTCACTTCTCTGTGCCAAAGAACAGAACCAAGATTGCCACCTGCCACTGAAGCTCCTTGGGTGGTGTGTGTGTGTGTGTGTGTGTGTGTGTGTGTGTGCCTGGCCCAGATAAGCAATGCCTCCTCACCAGCGTGGCTCTGGCCTGGGGATCCCTTCTGGATTCCCTTCTAAGGGAACAAGAGTCTCGTGGCATGGTGTGAGTCAGCACCTCTCTGGTCGTCGCCTCCTCTTCCTTCCCACCCAGAATTCTCACCCACCTCCTGCCTCTCAATCACATCCTTCGGCCAGACAAAGAGTCTTCTCCGAGTGCCTGCCACCACTTCACACATCCCCTCATCCCCTCCGACCCACCAGGTCCTCCACTTCTGCTGTGATACTCTCCAGAGCCAAGCTGCAGGTCCCCTTTCCCTCTCCTTGGAGCCTCCAGAGTCACAGACATCCTCCTGCCTTGCAAGCCCTTAACCTGCTTAACGGCCTCAGACCCTGTGACAGCCAGGCTGCAGGCCTGCCCTGGGCAAGGCTCCCTCCCTTCTCATCTCTCTCTCCTGCCTGCCAGCACTGACCTCCTGGTACAAGCCTGTGGGGGCTTGGCACCTGTGGTGAGCTTTGACAAGACAAAGACTCTGCCACTTCCATTAATTATGTCTGTGTGTAGCTATGAATTTTCTGAGGGTAAAATGGATGTCACAAAATTTACAATTTTAGCTTCTACTGAGGTGGCTAAACCCAGAGAGTTGTCTGTACTGGGTGTGTGTTCGGTGTTCCTACCTGCTTGAAGTGTTGATTCTTTTCTAATTTTTTCTTCTTGGTGTTTTGAGAGAGGGTCTCCACCCCACCCCCCCACCCCTGGAGATAGGATTAGGGGTCTGTACCACCACCCCCAGCTTTAGGCACTGAGTATTTTTTTTCATCTATTTATTTCCTATGTGAATAACATATGTGGAGACATGGTCATACGCTTTGCTCCTGTTTTATGGATATGTGTGTGTGTGTATATAGTACACATGCGCATGTGTGTGGGGGGGCTCATGGAAACGTGTGCATGTGTATATGCACATGCTTGTGTATACATACATGCATATGGAGGCTAGAGGTTGACTGCAGGTGTTTGTCCGATCCTCAAACTTTCTCTTAGATTTATTTTATGTGTATGAATATTTTGCCTGCGTGTATTGAGTGTGTGTGTGTGTGTGTGTGTGTGTGTGTGTACCACATGCATGTTCAGTGCCTGCAGAGATGAAAAGGGATCAGATTCCTAAGGACTAGATGGTTTCGAGCCACCACATGGGTGCTGTGAATCAAACCTGGGTCCTCTGCAGGGGTAACAGGCACTCCTATCTCCTAAGCCATCTTTCTAGCCTTTCCGCCTTATTATTTAAGACAGTGTCCCTGACAGGACAAGCACTTAACAAAATGAGCCGCCTCCTCAGCTCCATTTGCCTGAGTTCTAATCTGGCTGGGTGTTTTGTGGCTGGTTTGTCGGTCTGTCATAGATTGTGAATCTCAGTTCCTTGTCAGATGTGTGAACTAGTGTCTTTGAGTTGTCTTTGCAACATTTCTGTTATTTGAAATACGCAGGCTTTTTGTTTGTGGGAGTTGACATTTATTTATTTTGAGATAGAATCTAACTCTGTAGCCATGGATAGCCTGCCGGGAACTCCCTGTGTAGCATAGGTTTGCCTCAAGCTTCCGTTCGTCTTCTTGCCTTAGCTTTCCAGGGGCTAAGATTACACGTGCGTGTGCTAACCACAGCAGGCTCAGAAGGTTTTGGGTTAGTTTGGTTTGGTTTTCAAGACATTGTTTTTCTGTGTAGCTTTGGCTGTCCTTAGGACTCACTCTGTAGACCAGACTGGCCTCAGACTCAGAGATCTGCCTGCCTCCGTCTCCCTCCTGTGTGCTAAAAGCGTGTGTCACCACACCTGGCTTAGAAGTTTTTTAATTTTGATGAAGCTTCAGTTCATCGGTCTGGTCTTCTGCTGTCCGTGCTTTCAGTGTCATGTCTAAGAAGCCATCCCCAAGTGTCAGGCCCTGAAACCTTTTCCATGATCTCCTTTGAGAGTTGTAGTTCCCACGGTAGGATTCCCGTCTTTGATGTATCTGAGCTCATTTCTATGTGTGATTAGCAATCAGGGCCCAGCGTCAGTCTTTAGTATGTGAATGTCCAGTTTTCCAAATTATTTGTTGAAGAACCCATCCCTTCTCAGAAGTTCTGGCGTCATGCTGAAATAGGCTGACCTCTTTTGCTCTATCCCTCTAGGTGGTTTCCCCTACACCACTACCACATTGTCTTGTGTGCTGTGATTCTGTAGTGCATTTTGAAGTCAGCATATATATGAGCCTTCCAATTTCCTTTCTTGATTATTTCAGTCACTTAGTCCCCTGAGATTTCTTATGAATTCTAGTATGAAATCTCTGGTTTTGCCAGATACTAGTGGCACTAGTGCACATATATCCTCAGGACTTAGGAAACTAAGCCTGGAAGACTGGTGTTTGAAGCCAAAGTGAAAGCAAGAGTCAGTCTTAAAATAAAAATTGAAAGGCATGGACATGTAGTTGAACAGTACAGGATTTTCCTAGCAGGTACAAAGCCCTGGTTTGGCGCCTTAGAACTGTAAATCAAAGCAAAATATTATGCCTAGTATCTTTATGAGACTCTAGCCATAGATCACTGGGAGTCAGATTAGTATCTCATATCAAGTCTTCAGTGGCTGGAACATGGAGGGTTTTCCATTTCTTCCTGGGTTGGTGGTGCATGTGTGTGGTATCCACACACCTGAGTGTGTAGGTGTGTGTGTGTGTGTGTACAGAGACTGAGAGGAGGATGCCGAGGTCATGATCTATCACCCACTTTGAAAAACTGGGTCCCTTCCTTTTGTGGGTGGCAGTGAACATGGCCAGAGCACCATGAGGGCCTTGGGCGCATTTCTGGAGCACCAGGTGATGGGGTGCTGTTTGCCACTCCAAAATGCCACACTTCACTATTGTACCTAATACACATCTTTGCACTCAACTGTGTGTTAGCCAAGCCCCGATTCTGGTATTTCTTGTCCCAGCTGAATAAGTTAATGTCATCAGGAGAGATAGTGGAAACAGTGTGCTTCAGGCTGGTGTCTGAGAGGCAGCTGCTGTGTGTGACGTGAAGAGCTTCAGAACCTGACTGCTCTAGGACCCCCACTGTGGCACACACATGGGCAGTGAGTACCGGACCAACCACAGCTGGTGCCATCACACCGTGCTACCAAGACAAGGGTGCCCGGCACGGTGTGCACTCTATCCAGACCATGAGCGTGGAAGAGATTGCAGCAGGCCAGTGCTGCTGGCCAGCCCTCAAGCAGCTTCAGGACTCCAAGATCAAGTTCCCATTGCCTCATCTGTGGTGCCAGTGCAAACTTCACCTTACAAGAGGCCAACAGCTTCTTCTACACTTAGAGACCTGCTGAATAAAACTCCAGAGAGAGAGGAGGAAGAGGAGGAGGAGGAAGAGGAGGAGGAAAGGAAGGAAGGAAGGAAGGAAGGAAGGAAGGAAGGAAGGAAGGAAGGAAGGAAGGAAGGAAAACTGTGTTTAGTGGATTCATGTGTTTCCCAGCTACTTAGGAGACTAGGACCTTTTGAACCATGAGTTCAAAACCAGCATACCTACCGAGTAAATCAATTCTCATTCATATCCCTACCCCACCCCTTTCTTCTTTTACTCTCCTCTTCAGTACTGGGAATGGAATCCTGGTACTTAAAAATGCTAGGAAAGTGTTCTTCTCCACAGTCATACATCCAGCCACCAAGCTACTGTCTCATTTTCTCTTTTTAAATAAATGTATTCGCTGGGCAGTGGTGGTGCACACCTGTAATCCCAGCACTTGGGAGGCAGAGGCAGGCAGATTTCTGAGTTCGAGGCCAGCCTGGTCTACAGAGTGAGTTCCAGGACAGCCAGGGCTATACAGAGAAACCCTGTCTCGAAAAACCAAATCCAAAAATAAAATAAAATAAAATAAAATAAAATAAAATAAAATAAAATAAATGTATTCATCTGTGTGGGGGAGGGGTGTGTAGTGTGTGTGTGTGTGTGTGTGTGTGTGGTGGGGTGCATGGTGTGTGGTGGGGTGCATGGTGTGTGGTGGGGTGTGGAGACCAGAGAACAACCTGTAGAGGAGCCTGCTCTGTCCTTCCATCCTGTGGGCCTGGGGGATTGAACTTAGGTCCTCGGGCTTGGCAGCAAGTGCTTTTATCTGCTGAGCCATCTCAGTGGCCCCTTAACTGTCTCTAAAAAGGGCAAAAATTCCAAGCTTGAGTTCATTTATAATCTGAGGTCATCCGGGCCACTTAACCTGCTCTGACTGTAAGAAACAGCCAGGGAATTTCTCTTCCTGGGTTAGGAATACAGAGCATAACACTGCCTCAGGTAGACCCAGAAAAGGGATTGCAGAGGCCCCGTTACTGCTATAGGCCTAGCCAGGATCACTCCAGCACGTGCCCCGGGGGGCCAGTCAGAGGCTGGAAGTCCCCCAGGAAGCCCCTAGAGCCCCAGCACCATGAAGACCTCCCCCCCTGCCACAGGAACTGTGCATCACATCAGAGAACAGAGGAAGGTGTAGAGCCAGGTGCCCTGTACCCCTGCTCTGTTTGACGACCCTGCTGGGCACAGAGTCTAGGGACAGCGCTTCCAGTGCCTGTGCCTGGGAGGGATCCTCTTGTGCCTCCAGTCTGCGGCTCAGTGACAACAGACGTGCTTTCAGTTCTTTTCCAAGCCTTGGGTTTGTTTTGCTTCTTGTTTTTCAGGCCTGTGGGACACTTAGACACACAGCCTGCTCTGTGGCACTCCTGATGACTGCAGAATTCCTGGGCTCCGGAGACTGAGAGAGTGTCTGTCTCCTTTCCTACCTCTTCCTCTCAGGTAAGTCGGCTGTCTTCTTCCCAGCTGGAAGGCCCCTCTGCCACAGCGCCCAGCTCCCAAGCCGCTTGTTCCACCTCAGCTGCAGCTCCTGGCAGCCCCAGCCAACTCCCCATCCCATCTCCATGGCAACCGAACACGGTTCCCATCCCTGCCTTTCTACTTCAAAAAGGAAAGAAAGCTAAGACCAGTCTCCTGTCTGCTCTCCTGCTCACGCGCTTACTTTGCTGTCTTTTTGGCTGGCCTAGAGCCCACTGTATGCACTGGGCTGGCCTCAGATTTGAGCCATTTCTCACACCTGGTTTCCTGAGTGACAAGAATGCGGTCATGAGGCACCGTGGCTGGCTTTTACTTCCTCGTTGGTTGGTTTTGTTTTGTTTTATTTTTCCGAGACAGTCCCAGTTGTCCAGTATGTAGACCATGCTGGCGTGGAACTCACAGACATCTGTTTACCACTACCTCCTGAGTTCTTTCGGTTTTTATACCGTGAAGGATGGCTTTGTGTTTTGGCAGCCTGGAGCCCAGGGTGAGGGCTTTTGTTCCAATGTTCCCAAGGAACTAACTCGCATCAGGGTACCTGGGTACTTACCTTCTTGTCTAGAGAGGCCAGAGGTTGCCTGGAAATGTATTGTCATTGTATATCATCTCTGAAAGTGAGCCCTTCCCCCACCCCAACCCCTGGAATGCAGGCTTTTTAGGTTGGTTGAGAGAGATTAGTTACATGCTCACTCCTGGTGGTAGATTTGAGCTCTTGGGCTTGCATTAAGTTTGCAGAACCTTGATGTGTGGTGTGGAGGGTCTGGGAAAGCCTTTTTCCTCAGGCACATCCTTGGTGTCAAAAAGGTTCATATGACATTTGCTCAAGTGTCATGGTGCATGTGAGGTCAGAGGACAATTGAGACCTCTGTTGTTTTTCTTGAGAACCAGACTTCAGGTTTTCAGGCTTCGCAGCAAGAGCCTCTACCTGCTGGGTCATCTGCTTAACCCAGTGTAAAGTGTGGTCCCCCAAAGTTGTCCTCTCACTCTTGCATATAAACCATGACTCATGCACCTCATGACCCTCACGCATGTACATATATGTCATGCGTATGTGCACACACACACACACACATACTCACACTAAATCCTTTTTTGTTCATTTTTGAGACAAGGCCTCTCTACCTACCTCTGAAACTCACTATGTAGACCAGATGGGACTTGATCTCACTGCCTCTGCCTCCTAAGTGCTGGGATTAAAGGTGTGCACCGTTGGGCTGGAGAGATGGCTCAGCGGGTAAAAGCACTGACTACTCTTCTGAAGGTCCTGAGTTCAAGTCCCAGCAACCACATGGTGGCTTACAACCATCTGTAAAGAGATGTGGCGCCCTCTTCTGGTGTGTCTGAAGACAGCTACAGTGTACTTAGATATAATAATAAGTAAATCTTTGGGGGGGAAAAAAAGGTGTGCACCATCATGCCAGGCTCTAAATACTTAAAAATAAATAAATAGGGAAGGAAAGGAATAGAAAAAGGAAAGGAAAGAGAATGAAATGGGGGAATTGAGAGATGGCCCAGTGGTTAGGGTCACTTGTTGCTCTTATATGGATTGTCTAGGTTCCGTTTCCAGCACCTACCTGGTGTGCATGTGATGTGCATACAAACATGCAATCAAAAGATACACACAACATAAAACAAATGCATCAACATTATTATTATTTTGTTGTTGTTGTTTTTGTTTTGATTTTTTGGTTTTTTGGAGACAGGGTTTCTCTGTGTAACCCTGGCTGTCCTGGAACTCACTCTGTAGACTAGGCTGGCCTCGAACTCAGAAATTCGCTTGCCTCTGCCTCCCACAGTGCTGGGATTGCTGGGATTGCAGGCGTGCGTCACCACCGCCTTTTTTTTTTTTTTTTTTTTTTTTTTTTTTAGTTAAAAACAAAACACGGTGCAGATTTGGGAGCGCTTACCTAGCATGCGTGAGGCCTGAGTTCTCTGTCAAGAGAAAGGAAAGCTGATGTTGAACTCGGTTCTTCTCCACCCTTTAGTGCACAGAGCAAGTGTCCAGTTAATATTTTTTGTATTTAATTCAGGTCTTCGTATAAAATGTTTCCTCAGATGATTTCCACTCCTGACATCTGGGACTGCAGTCCTGAGATGGGCATCTGGCCTTTGTCTTAGTCTCTAACACTAGAGTACTTTAAAGCCTTGGAATTTCCTGAATGATTGGCATTTATTATTCTAATGAGCCCACTTCGCTCACACCTCTCCTAACGCTAATATACCCAAGGTGAGGCCCCTTCCTAGTCCCTTACCTGGCCCGGTGATTTAGGAATGGAGCGATTAGAGGCTTGGAACTTTCTGGAGCACTTGTCTACCTCTCTCTGGGAAGGGACAGAGGAGTGCTGGCAGCCTAGGAGAGTTAGAGTCCTGGGGTGAACTGACAAGTGCTGGGCAGTTGGCTGGCCCAGAGGAGGCGGGGCTCTGCTCCCTGCCCCACCCCAGCTGCTTGGTGCTTCATCTCTCCCATTTGGCTGTTGGGGACTTGTATCCTTTATTTAAAAAAATTGTCAAAGGCAAGAAGACCAGTTCCCTGTCTTCCAGGAGGCTGTTTAGCCACCCAGCCAACCTGAGGGGTGTCTTAGTTAGGGTTTCTATTGCTATAAAGAAACACCACAACCACAGCGACTCTTATAAAGGAAAGCATTTCATTGGGGCTGGCTTACATTCTATCGTCATGACAGGAAACATGGCGGCATACAGACATGGTGCTGGAGAGGTAGCTGAGAGTTCTACATCTTGATCCTCAGGCAGAAGGAAACCTTGAGCCACACTGGGTGTAGCTTGAATATCTGAGACCATAAAGCCCACCCCAAGGGACACACTTTCTCCAACAAGACCACACCTGCTCCAACAAGGCCACGCCCACTCCAACAAGGCCACGCCCACTCCAACAAGATCACGGCTTCTAATAGTACCACTCTCCATGGCCAAACATTCATATACATGAGTGTTAATCCCAAAGATTTAAGGGGAAAGACTACCAACCCAAATTATCATGGCCATACTAATTAAAGCATACTAATTTTTAATTCATGTACCCAGGCTGTGACCCCCTAAGGTGGGGTTCAAGCGGTCAGCTTTTGGGAGGCTGGAAAGATGGCTCAGCAGTTAAAAGCACTTGAACGCTTTTCCAGAGGTCCTAAGTTTAATTCCCAGTAACCTCATGGTGGCTCACAGCCATCTGTAATGGGATCTAATTCCCCCTTCTGGTGGGCATGAAGATAGACTCATATACATGAAATACATGAATAAATAAATCTTTTTTTAAGGGAGGGGTCAGCATTGGATGTAGAGAAAATAAAATTTTTATAGTTCAGAAGTAAGGGGTTTTCTGATTGGGGGATTTGGCAGTCAAATAGGTGGGGTTACAGGAACATAACGTAATAAGGTGGTCTTAACACACAGTCATAACAACAGGTAGTCATAACAACATTTTGAAACAAAGGTAGGGTTTCAAGATGGTTATAAGGACTTTTTGAAACAAAGACATGATTGTTGTTTCCTGGAATGGATAGTATAGAACCATTTGTACTTAAGGTTGCAGATGGGGCATAGCCCAATCCTTGAGGGAAAAAAAAGGTGTAATCATAAACAGGAATGAACCAAATTTGTCTTTGCTAAAAGATAGATTTCAAGACTAAGATGGAGGCAGTCTGGTTCATCATAGGGTTTCTTTGTGTAGCCCTCTTGGCTGTCCTGAAGCTTTTATGTGTCTGAGTGTTTTGCTTGTATGTCTGTATGCATATATTGTGTGAACTTGGTGCCCAAGAGGAGGGCTTTGAATCCCCTGGGACCAGAGTTACAGATGGTTGCAAGCCCTCGTGTAGGTTCTGGGACTCGAACTCTGGTCCCTGCAGGAATAACAAATGCTCTTAACTAATGAGCCAACTCCCCAGTCCTCTCTCTGTTTTCTTGAGACAGAACTTGTGACCTGGGTCACAGTTCTCTGGGATGTGCGGAACTTTTGAAGTTCAGCTGGTCTTTGAGACTGAGCCTTCAACCCGTGGGCTCTCAGGCCAACTCTAGGTAGTCACTGTCAGAACTGAATTGGCACCAGCTGGTGTTGGAGAATTGGTTGGCATGGGAAATGCATATACGCACATTTGCTATTAGATGGGGGTTCTCTAGGTAGAAACATTTGGCGGGGTATATTTTGGCAAGAAAGCATTTTTAAAAGTTCACCCATTTCTGGCCCTACCTGTGCTCCTGACAATGTAGATAAGGAAGAGTCAGACATGTGTAAAGTGCTGTAAATTAGTTATTGGTATAGCATTTTATTTTTGTTTTTTTTTTTTAAAAAAAAGGAAAAAAGATGTGTGTGTGTGTGTGTGTGTGTGTGTGTGTGTGTATGTGTGTGTGTGTGTGTGCTCGAGCTAGAAAAATAGTGTGAGCGTACCTCCAACCGGGAGACAATGTTTGTCTAAACTTGGGTCTTTGTCTCCATAGCACACCACCCCCTCCCCTGCTGTCCAAGTGAGGAGGTGGGGCTTTTTAAGTCACTGGTGATGTGCTTTTGAGCACATGAGGGGAAGAGACCCCACAGTCTGTTCAGCTCTCCTCATGAAAAATACGAGCTGGGTTTGACTGAATGACAAAAAGATCTGCAGAGCCAGGAAGCAGGGTAAAGACCGTGACTCTCTGCAAATGTGCACAGCCCAAACAGCTTTTTCCAGTCTGGAAAAATGAAGAGATTTGTCTGTGCAAAACCAGCCAAGGCTCTGCCCCTCCTCCCCGTGCTCCCGCCCCACCCCCCACCTTCTGGCAAGGCCTCCCACCCTGCCCCAGACATTCAGTCATAGCTTTCATCCTGTGTGACTTGTAGTTGCCCAGGAAATAACATTGCCCAGGCTCTGGGGACATGCACCAGCCACTCCCAGGCAGCGTTCCGGGATATCTGTCTGGGTGGGGTTTGCCAGGCATCCCTGACCTTGGCTAAGGCTGGCTCACAGCAGGGTTGTGTGGAAGGTACAGTTGGTTCAGTCTTTTCTGTAGCTTATTTTCTGCTCTCCCCCTTTCCCTTCCTCCTTCGCCTTTGAAACCTTTATCTCATTTCTACTTCTATGCAGTGGTGCTTGGAAGGAGACTAGGCAAAGGTGAGAGTGTAAAAGCATTCACATTGAGTAAAAGTGTCCTGAGAAGGCTCCCATCCAGGCGGAAACGAACTGGGTCTGTGCTGAATCTCTATATTGGAGAGCCAGGTTAGGTCTGGTTCTGCACCTCATCTTGGCATTACATTTGCATAACGATTGCTGCGCTCATTGGATGGTCACCCCGGGCATGGTAGATCAAGAAGGCGCCAAGGCACCCAGGCCCCTGGAAATGACAAATCCAACCTGGGTTTTGGGTGCTGGGAAGAGCCCTGGAATTGGAATCAGAATTTCAGTTGGTTGAAGGTTGAATAGGAAATGTTTGTGTTTCTCCCTGAGGGAACCACAGCACCTAGTTCAAGCCTGTCCAGACAGGTAGCTGTGTCAGTGAGTGCGTGCATGAAAGAGCCGATAACATTGGGTCCTGTTCTTCCTTAGACCTCAGTTTCCTGTATAATAAAATTTAAAACCGGGCATGATGATGTATGCCTATAATCTTAGCCAGTGGGTGGTTGAAGCAAGAGGATCAGAAGTTCAAGGTTATCTACTACTTTGCTGGATGGAGGCTGGCTTGGTCATACTGAGATTCTGTCTCGATAATAATGCAAAGTGGGTGTGGCATGTAGCTCAGGATCTATGTTCATAATTCTCAGAAGCGAGGGTAGAGGGATCCAGGAGTTGAAGGCCAGCCTCATTTCTGTGTGCTAGTGGGGTGCAGTAGTACAATGCCCGAATGCCCTTTGTAAACAGGAATGTAATAGTCAGTTTGTCTTAGACTCTGCTTTTGATCTTTTGTTTGGTTGCATCAAGGCCTCCTGCATCTTCTGCTGGCCTTGACCTTACTAAGAACTGGGAATGACCTTGAACTCCTGAGTCTCTTGCCTCTGTTTCCCAAGTGCTGGGATTGGAAGTCTTTCACAACATGCTTCTATGATGAGTGTGTGTGTGTGTGTGTTTCTTTGGGGCAGATCTCACCATCCCGCCCTTGCCCCCTGAATGGCAGGCATGACAGATGTGACTCTTGCCACCATGTCTGACTCAGGAGAGATTTGTTTTCGTGAGGAGTCGGGGTTTCAACACAAGGTTTCTCTCTGTGGCCCTGGCTGTCCTGGAACTCACTGTGTAGAGCAGGCTTCCCTGCTTAAAGATCCACATGTCTCTGCCTCCCAAGTGCTGGGATCAAAGGTGTGTGCCATTACCACCCTGCCAGGAGAGATGTTTGAAAATGCTTTTAGCTAAGTGTTTTTTAATTTGAAAATGTTCTCAGCCATGGCTGGTGGCCACTACCACACTGGCTCTATACCTGGGCCCAGAACGCCCCCAAATCCCTCCCAGGTAGAACCTGCCTTAGCTAGAGCAATAGAATTTCCTCAAGCGCCGGAGGACCCAACCAACCTCCAGGTCTTTGTTGGCAATGTCTCCCCACCTGCCAGGCTCTTCTTCCCTCTTCCCATCCTGTCCCAGTTCATCTTTCAGGTGTCAGCTAAGACGATTCTCTCTAGCATACCATCCCACCTCCCTATTGCCTTTTAGAGCCAGCTTCCCTTGGGTCCTCTCTACTTCCTCTTCCGGAGTGCTTACTCTGCGGAATGCCTGTGCTGAGAGCTTGTCAGCCTTCTTTTTAAACCGTGGGCCCCTGGGGACAAGCTCATCCCCCCCCCCGCCCCCTCCCACTGTGTTGAAGATCTATTGAAGATCGAGCCTAAGGCCTTGCTTATGCTAGGCCAGCAGGCTACCTCTAGAGCTGGGTCCTTGAACCCTTCTTTTTACTTTTCCTATTTTGAGACAGGGTCTCACTAAGTTGTCCAGGCTGGCCCCATACTTGTGATCCTTTTACCTTAGTAGCTGGGATTATATTTGTAAACCCTCAAGCCTAGCTTTTTAATTTCGGCATTGCTTAGGATTAAGCTCAGGCCTTGTGCATGCTAGGCAAACGTACCCCTGAGCTACTACACCGTTGCTGCAAGTTCCACTACAGATCACGGTGCTGGGTAATAAAAAGTGTCCCCCGAACACATTATCGCATGCATATAGCATTGAGTTGAGAAACAGACAGTGGGAGGCTAGAATCATAGAGGTGGACAACCCGCACTTGTACCAAAGTGGCCTGCACACACGCCAGGACTGTAACACCTGCTGCACACACCCAGACAAGCCTGCACATGAACCAGGGCTGCAGTACCCTTGTGCACACACCCAGACATGCCTTCATGTTCCCTGCTGAAGGCAGACACTTGCGCAACACACTCTCCCTTGCTCTGAAATTTTACCCCTTGTCATCTCCCACTCATCTTTCTCATTCCTTAGTATACAGACATTGGCAAAGCTAGAACGTACCCGGCAGCAAAACGGTAGAAAGCAATGCCAATAAAGAAATAGATCGCCCTGCCTACTTGCCTATGGTTTTACCTTGTCCTTCTAGTAGTCAGAACTCTGCCTCTGCCTGCTTCTGCCTCCCCAATGCTGGTATTTAATGCATGCACCAACCTACCCAAACGTATATCTTGCCCCTTTATAAGTTAGGGTCTCCCCATGAAACCCAGGCTGCCAGGATCTCATTATATAACTCAGGCCAGCCACTACTCAGGAGCCACTTGTCCTTCTACTCCTGTGTGCACCTACAGTATACCACTGTAGCCCATACTGTGTGTACCCACAGTATACCACATGTGTGCCACAGCAGTATACCACTGTGCCTCCTACTGTGTGCCACCACAGTATACCACTGTAGCCCATACTGTGTGCACCCACAGTATACCACTGTACCTCTTACTGTGTGTGCCACCACAGTATACCACTGTACCTCCTACTGTGTGTGCCACCACAGTATACCACTGTGCCTCCTACTGTGTACCACCACAGTATACCACTGTACCTCCTACTGTGTGTGCCACCACAGTATACCACTGTGCCTCCTACTGTGTACCACCACAGTATACCACTGTAGCCCATACTGTGTGCACCCACAGTATACCACTGTACCTCCTACTGTGTACACTGCCACAGTATACCACTGAAACTCCTACTGTGTGCACTGCCACAGTATATCACTGTAGCTCAAACCTGTACTCATTCACAGTCTCTCTTGCTTCCTGTTCCGCACTTTAAGTTCCAGCATCATTCTATTGTAAAAACAAAGGCTGTGTGTGGTGGCACACGTATGTAATAACAGCGTTCAGGAAGGGAGACCGAGGCAGGAGGGTCTCTGAGAATTTATGATCAGTCTTCTCTACATAGTGAGTTCCAGGCCAGCCAGAGTTACTTGGGGAGACCCTGTCTCAGAAACAACAACAAGAGCAACAGTAACAACAACAACAGAACCCCCTTATGTTTACAATGTAAAGTTCAGGAAAACAGAGGAACTTTACAAAACTGAATATTAGGGCCAGACATATAGCTAGCATATTTGAGGGCCTAACTTTGATCCTAAAGAGGAAGAAAAGGAAGAAGAGGAGGAGGAGGAGGAAGAGGAAGAGGAAGAGGAGGAGGTAGAAGAAGCAGCTAACACGTTAATATGTTATTCCCCACACTCTTTCCTTTGGTTTCCCTATTTGTTCTCTCAGCTATGGGAAACCAATTTTTTTCTTGAAACCTGTTCTTTTTCTTTTTAAAACTAGCCCGAGTCCTGTTGTGATGGTACACACCTGTAATCCTAGACATCTAGGCAGCTGAGGCAGGAAGATCTCGAGTTTAAGGCCAGCCTGGATTGCACAGCAAGATTTTATGTCAAAAGAACAAAAGCAGAGTAGGAAAAAAAAAAGTCAGTTCTTGGAATGTAGAAGGAGAAAAGGTGTCACTCCACCCTCCCGTGTGCAGACAGATGTTATGGACGGTCAAAGTTGACTCTGGTGTGCTCAGCCAGCTGATGCTCTCGCTGAGAGGAAGCGTTCTGAGCTGGCTTGGAAGAGGAAGAATACACGGACGAGTTGGGTGTCCTTGGCAGCCTCGCTGGTACAGTTAGCATGAGATCAGAATCACAGCAGCGGGAGTTTCATGCATGAGAGGGCGAGACGGTGAGGAGCCCGGCCTCTTCCACTTGCTGCTAAGGACCTCTCACAGCAGGGAGTTTAATTTGACTCCCTCCTGGCTTCTCCTGCCATCCTCTCTGACTCCCTGAAGTCCTGCAGACCCAGCACCTAGGTCAGGCTCCAGATGGTAGGGTGTTCCAGAGCACACAAACTGTTCTACAGTTTGGTTTGGCTTGTCATGCCAGCCTTGGGAATCTCTTTCATTCAGATCTGTTCCCTAGTTGAGAGATGTTGTGTGTGGTCATGCTCTGCTTTTGGGAGGAGATGGAGGATTTGGCAGCAGTGCCCCTGCCCCTCCCCCCCAACCTTCCATAGTAACAGCCAGTTCTTGGCTCAAAAGTCGCTGCTGTCTATTGCTCTGATAGACACTATAACCAAAAGCACCTTGGGGTGGAAAGGGCTTATTTCAGCTTACAACTCTGAGGTCACACTCCATCACTGAGGGAAGTCAGGGCAGGAACTCAAGGCAGGAGCCTACAGACAGGAGCAGAGACCAGAGAGGGACGCTGCTTACTAGCTTGCTTCCCCTGGCTTGCTCAGTCTGCCTCTTATCCAGTCCGGACCATTTGCCTAGGGATGGCACAATCTCCGGTGAGCTAGGCCCTCCCCAGTCCATCATTAGTCAAGAGAGTGCCCTGCACACTTGCTTCCAGGCAATCTGATGGAAGCATTTTCTCAATTAAGATTTCCTCTTCTGCTGGGCATGTTATACCCTTTAGTTCCAGAGCTCAGCAGGCAGAAGCATTCTACATGAGGCCAGCCTGGTCTACACGATAATTTCCAGGCCAGCCAAGGCTACATAGTAAGACCCTAACTCAAAATAGATAGATGGATAGAAAAATAGATGATAGTAAGACAGACAGACAGACAGACAGACAGACAGACAGACAGACAGATCAAGCCAGGCAGCGGTGGTGCACACTGTTAGTCCCAGCACAGCACAGAGAGACAGAGGAAGGCAGATCTCTGTGAGTTCAAAGCCAGCCTGGCATACTGAGTTCCAAGATAGCCAGGACTACATAGAGGAACCCTGTCTCGGAAAAAAACAAAAAAAGGAAAAGAAAACAAAAAAGATAGACAGATGATAGACAGACAGACAAATAGATGATAGATAGATGGTAGGTAGATAGATGGTACATACATAAGTATGTACATACATACATACATACATACATACATACATCCCCTTCTTAGATATGTCTATGTCCAGCTGTCAAAAGCCAACCAGCACACCGCCTTTGCTGAGAGCACTCCCTCTGTCTTTTACACCCCCTCCCTCCTTCTTCCCCTAGAACATTTATCTGGCCTGCTGGATCCCTAAGGGCACCTGAGGCCTCTTGACCTCTGTCTGGGAGGAATATCTTCAGTCCCTAAGGCCCCCGGTGCTTGTATATCCTGTCTTCCATCCTCCCTCACAGCCGATGTGTCTGGCCTTGTAGTACAGAGAGTTGGCTCGCTCTTCTTTGAGAGGAAAGTTGCCATTAGATGAAGAAGCAGAAGGCTGCAGGCTAAGAAGCAGGCAAGGACTTGCCCCTGGCTGCCCGAATGGCACACACCCACTTCAGCAGTAACCTTCTGGGAACCGTGCCCATGCCTTGCCCCCTCTGCCCCTCCCCTTTCATTAGTGATTTTCAAAGGGGAAGTTTCAGGCAGCCAGAAGGGAGCAGATGGCTGGGCCTCAGGCCTCCTGCGGCATGAATGATTTGGGGGAGTCAAAGCTTTCCCCGTGGTGAGTTCCTCAGGTCCCCCCAACCCCCACGCACCTCCGTCTCTCAGGCTATTGAGTTGAAGCTCCTGTCAGTCACCCTGGTGATTGACAAATTGACAACTGTCCGCCTGGGCCTCCTTTCACAAACAGGGAAGCTGGAACAGAACTAAAAGGGGGCTTTTTTCAAGCACTTTTGGAAAGAATGAGCAATGGAAAAAGGAAATTGGGAGCTTTGGGGAGTTTACAGCAGCCCAGCGCTGGAGTTTGAAATAGGAGCTGGGAATCCATATGTTTGGGAAAGGAAAGACCCGGAGCGGCCGCACGCACAGAGCTTCAAGGGTATGTGCGGAAATCGTTATGGGAAAGGGGGCAGGGAAGCCCACGTGGGGCTCCCTTTATCAGAGCCAGATGTTCAGGCAGCAGCTCTCTAGATGCCTGTGAGGGTCCAGGGCCCGCTGGGCTGGACTGTGTTTTCTTAACTACCAAGAAGCACGTGAACTCAGTGGCTGGGCGCTTTCCACTGTGCACTCAATGACTCCCTGGGGTCCCGCTGGGGTCTGTGCCATACCAATTAAGTGGAGGCCTGGCTGTCTAGGAGCAGGGCTTAGAAGTGGATTGTTCGGGGCTCCCGGGGTGATGACTTGGTCCCTAGCAACCACAGGCTGCTGAAACCGCTTCAGTTGCCTCTTGCTTCCAACTTACCTTGTAATTGGAATCGTGAACCCAAGATTCAACTCAATTCTGAATTGCATCAATAGCCTCTCTGAGCTTCACTTTTGCTGTCTTTAAAATGAGGGGGGGGGCTGTGTCTGTGTATCTGTATCACTTGTGAGGTGTATATAAAATATGTGTGAGAAAGACTCTTAATAATAAATAAACACGGTATTAAAAGTATTCGTCATAGCAGGTCATGGTGACCTGAGCCTATAGTTGCAGTTTTGGGGGAGACCAAAGCAGGGATCCCTGAGCTCAGGAATCTGAGGCCAGTCTGGGTTCCCATCTCCAATCTTAAATCAGATGGCTCAGTAGCTATGAACTCTGGTTGTTCCTCCAGAGGACCTAGGATTGATTCCTAGCACCCACATGAAGGTTCACAACAGTCCAAAATTCCATTTCCAGTGTGGCCTCTTCTGGCATCCATACGGTGCACACACAGAGATACAAGCAAACGAAACACCCAAACACATAAATAAATATATTTTTTTTAAAAATTAAATTATTTGGAGATGGGCCTGGTGGCCCATGCTTTTAATCGCAGCACTCAGGAGACAGAGACAGGCAGATCTCTATGAGTATGAGTGGGAGGCCAGCTTGGTCTACAAAGCAAGTTCCAGGGTAGCCAAGGCGATGACATAGAGAAACCCTGTCTCAAAAGAAAATTCAAATTATTTGGTACATCTTAAAATCTACACAAGCTATAGGGCCAGGAACATGGTACAGCTGGTAAAAGGCCCTTGCCACCAAACCTGACAACCCGAGTCCAATCCCCAGAACCCACAGTGGAAGGAGAGAACCAACTCCCCAAAAATGTCCTCTGATCTTTACACACACACACACACACACACACACACACACACACAAAACAAACAAACAAATAAAGAAATAAATGGAATTTAGTTATCAGATTATCAAACATGCTCAAGGATTCTGAACCTATAAAGTAGCTTCAGCAGTCATTAAGATGTCTGCCCCATCAGTGTCTCTGCCTACTTCCTTTATCTCTGGGTTATTTTGAAGCAACTCCCTAATATCCTGTTGTTTTTATCTCATTTTCAAAGTCATATGGTAGAGTTTTAACCAGTTGAAGCCCTCCCAATTCTTGGATGTCTCTTTTTGAACCCTTCCCTCCTTACACAGTGACATATCTCCTGTCCTTACCACGTACCTAGCACCCTAACTCCTTGCTACAAGACTGTCACGACCCATAGTAACCCAGGATGGCAGCCCCGGGAGGCCTGAGAAACGTTTGTATTTTATCAGGCTACATTATCTTCTAAGAAAGAAGTGATGCTCTGACAGTCGGACACTAAAATGTCTGTCACTGAAAGAACAGAGGGTGTTAGACTATTTACAAACCTCCAAGCCCTTGATGTCAAGAATAAGCGGTGGTGGTGCATGCCTTTAATCCCAGCACTTGGCAAGAGGCAGAGGCAGGCGGATTTCTGAGTTCAGGCCAGCCTGGTCTACAGGGTGAGTTCCAGGACAGCCAGGGCTACACAGAGAAACCCTGTCTGGAAAAAAACTAAATAAATAAATAAATAAATAAATAAATAAATAAATAAATAAATAAATAAATAAGCTGTCCGTGATTGATGGAGACCCTTCTCCAATTTGGGCTTGACTTCCAAGGAAAGAGTACATGGTACTAAGAACACCAGAACTCTATCCTCATCTGTGGCCTGCACAGGAACCAGGGCTCTGTTCTCCAAGTGAGTTTTCTACCACTGACTAGCATGTTTGACAGAGCTAAGCAGGAGACTTGAGCCTCTTCCTAAGGTTCCAGAGGATGGGAGGCCAGATTCAAATCCCATCTCTAGTGCATAGAGCACGTATCTTCTCTGTGTCTCAGATTCTCTAATTCCCAGTTGTTGAATGGTGTGGTGGTGCATACTGGCACTTCCAAGACTTAGAAGGCAGAGGAAAGAAAATCACACATTCAAGGCTAGCCTCAGCTAGGTCGTAACTTTGGGCCAGCATGGGCTACATGAGACCTTGACTCAAAAATAAAAGAGAAACATCTCTGATGAGGGTTGAGTTGATGATCTGATCTCTGGGTATAAAAACATGCCTTTGGGAGTTGTTTTATTGCTGTTTCTTTAACAGAATAATAATAGTACATTTTCCCCCTCGAACCTATGATCTATCTAGTCTTAGGCTTTTGGCCACTTTAGCATTGTCAGGTGACAATGACATGGAATGGGCCTAAATCCAATCAGAGTGGTTGGTTCCCACCACAGCATTTGTATACTACTGCATCAACACATCTTACAAGCCAGTTGCTGTTACAGGGTTTGTAGCTGGGTGACATTCATGATTACTTTCTCCTCTCTTCCTGGCACAGTGAATGATAGATAGATAACGAAGCTTCTAGTTGGGCACCAGCTCAATGTCCCATTGTTCTAAGACATAAATTTTGTCAACAGAGCCTTAGCATCAGATGACTAAGAGTGACCTATAGCCTTGTCAGTAGGCTACAATGTTTTAGAGGGGAGTTTATGGAGCCCCTTTGGCCAATGACTCTGTAACCCCAGACCTAGCACAGAAGGTTTTACCTGGTGGCTAGCAGAAGACATCTTGATGGGGCATTCTCTCAAACATTATATGGTGACTCCATTGAGATACTTTCCATGTATGTATATATGTATGTATATATAGGAAGCTTTTCAAAAGGCCTTTTGTGTTAGCTGCCCCTCCCCATATTGCCGCCTGCCTTCTTTACCCTCCCCGAAACCCCTTTCCTATTTAAAGAAACCTCAGCAATTTCTCCCCATTTACAACTGCAGCTATGTAAATGTCCCGCATTCCCGAAAAGCATGCTTTCCTGAACACATTGGGTTCTCCCAGCATTCCGGGCGTCCTTCCTCTTTCTCTAAACCCTCCCTCCCCGACATGTGTGTGCTTGCCTGCTGTGTGGCGTAGAGCTTGTCCTTTTCTTTTCCACACTCCCTCTTTGGGCAGCTGCTCAGGTTCATGGCTGACCTGCCCTCAGAGTATTTTTATGCAAATAAAATTGTTCTCAAACTCCCAACAATATAATAAAAATTAAAGGGGTTAAGGTGGTAAGCCAGATTCTTTTGGTAGGTAGCAAGCAACAGAAAATTCAACGCAAAATGTCTTTGAGCAAAATGGTTTTTTTTTTTTTTTTTGGTTTTTTTGGATTTTTGGATTTGGTTTTTTCGAGACAGGGTTTTTCTGTATAGCCCTGGCTGTCCTGGAACTCACTCTGTAGACCAGGCTGACCTCCAACTCAGAAATCTGCCTGCCTCTGCCTCCCAGAGTGCTGGGATTACAGGTGTGCTCCATCACCGCCCTGTTCTTTGAGCAAAATGTAACAGCCAGGAATTCATTTTAAGAAGGAGCACAGAGGTAGGCATGGTAGCCCATGCCTTTAATCCCAGTACTCAAGAGGCAGAGACAGGCAGAAGAGGCTAGCCTGGTCTTCACTGTGAGTTCCAGGACTGCCAGTGCTATGTAGAAAGACCCTGAGAAAGAAAGAAAAGAAAGAAAAGGAAGAAAGGGAGGGAGGAAGGAAGGGAAGAAAGAAGAAAAAGAAAGGAAGGAAGGAAGGAATAAATAAAAAGGAAGGAAGGAAGGAAAGAAAGAAATAAGAAATAAAAGGAAGGAAGGAAAGAAAGAAGAAATAAAAAGGAAGGAAGGAAGGAAGGAAGGATATTTTGGTGGACTTCTTACTTAGTGTTCCTGAAATTCCCAGGTTCTAGGTTCTATTCAAAACAAAACAAACCTTCCATGGATGGAGTCTGGGTTCATATGTTTAATCAGAACTTGAATTCTTATTTTTAGTCTCTTGTCTACTAATTTTAGTCTTGGGCAACTATAACAAGATGACAGAATCAGTTTTAGTATATGTGCTCTTTCAGGTTTCAGACACAAAGGAGTTTTCTTTCCTAAGAAACCTAGAGAAAAGCTCATTGACAAGGACTGGATGCCATGACCTTCCTGGTGATCAACAACAGTGAAACCCCTTTAATGTATTTGGTTAGGTTTACTGCTTCTTCCTGGACTGAGAGACTGGGGGGGGATGGGCGTGTAGGTGTATAGATATGTCATAATTTAAATGTCCCTTCCAAAACTCAGGTTTATTGTAGTTATTCATTATTTATTTATATTTTTGTGGTGCTAGGATTAACACTTAGGACTCCATTCATGGTGGGTGAGTTCACTTCCACTGAGTTACATCTGCATTTCCAACACGTTGAAGTTTAGTTGCTACTATAACCCTGTTGAGAGGTATGACTTTGAAGACATGATGGGGGCTCTGCCCTCCTGATGGATTGTCAACAGAGTGGCTTAGTCATCGAGGAGTAGGGCGTGGGCATGATGAGTTCTTTAATTTTAGCACTCAGGAGGCAAAGGTGGGTGGATCTCAGTAAGTTCAAAGCCACCAGCAGAGTCTACATAGTGAGTTCAAGGCCAGCCTGGTCTACACATTATATAAAGCAAGCATCAGCCTAGCCAGGGCTACATACTAAGACTCTATCTCAAAAAAAAAGGGGGGGCTGGAGAGATGACTCAGCGGTTAAGAGCCCCAACAGCTCTTCCAAAGGTCCCGAGTTCAAATCCCAGCAACTACATGGTGGCTCACAACCATCCGTAACAAAATCTGATGCCCTCTTCTGGAGTGTCCAAAGACAGCTACAGTGTACTTATAATATTTATAAATTTATGAATAAATAAATCTTTTTTTTAAAAGCTGACTTTAGTGGGGTTTTCCTATCTCGCCTGTGCTCATGTGCCCACCAGGGATCTTAGCACAAAGGCCGTTCCCAGAGCCTTAGTCGTGGGCCTTTCATCCTGTAAAATCAGGAGCCAAACAAACAAGCAGATAAATGCATAACCTTCCTGTTGTTTATACGTTGCCTACTGTATGACACTCTGTGTCCAAGACAGCTATCAGAATGCAGGTGGACGGGTGGGTAGAGCTGCCAAAGCTGGAGGTGCGCAGCAGTTCCTCGTGAAGCACCACCTCTCCTAGCTCACCTTCGGCTCCGTCACTATTTCACTTTGCTTTTGTATTTCAAAACGGTGTCGCTCTGGTTGGCCTGGTCCTCATTCTCGTTCATCTTCTCTGGTGGTGGGATCGAGAGACATGCCAGGGAGCCCAGCTAGTGCTTAGTCACGTGACATTGGCTGTAACAAATGCCTGGCAAAAACAGCTGGAAGGAAGGGTCTTTTATCAAGTGTTTTTGTCTTGTGGTACCGAGGATATAAACCTAGGGCCTCACACATGCTAGGTAAGAGCTTTACCACATTTAGTTTGTTCATAAGTTCTAGTCCATAGTCAGCTCCCTCCATGACTGTTGGCCTGAGAAGCATGGTAAAGGAGATTGCTTACCTCAAGAAGACCAGAAAGCAGGCAGGCAGGCAGGCAGACAGACAGGAAGGGGTCAAGGCCAAGATATAACTTTGAAAGGCACTTTCTCCGGGACCTCTTTCGGAAGCTGGCACCACCTCCCACAGTTGCACACCCTCACTGCATCAAGCTGTTGTGGGGAGGGGGAGGGGCATTCCAAGCAGAACAAGCGAGCAAGTTCCGGTTCCGGTGGTGCACACTTGCAAGCTCACTTCTCTCTTCCTCCCTTCCCCCTCCCCCCCCCACCCCCCCCACCCCCCCCACCCCCGACTATCAAGTCTGTTGAAATTTTGAATCCATCAGTGGATTTAACAATTGATTACACACACCCACCATAATCCAATTGCCCCTGGAAATGCCTTCGCACTAACCCCTGACCCAGAGCTGGGCTTCATTAGTCCTCCAGGTGTTGCTCTAGTCAGGCAAGTTGACTCTGAAAATGACCCATCCCAGGCGGATCACTCTGATCCTCTGATCCATCCTACCAGTCAGCTTCATCTTTCCATTTTGCAGGAAGGAACTCAGAGCACAGATCTGTCCTCCAGAGGACAGTGGGGACTTAGCCAGCAGTCACCTGGAGCTACAGCTGGTTTAGAATTCCCTGAAGATCTGATGGGATCTACAAGGCCTGACTCTGGGTTTAGGGTAGTTGCCAGGGGTGTTCCCGAGTAAACAGTCAGGGTTGGTAACAGTTGGTCATGTCAAGGTCCTATTGTTGATGTCCTGGCAGGTGGCAAGGGAAAGAACTGGTATATAGGCAGGACACTGTCACCCCAGAAACACCTTCTCATGACTGGCTCCTTTTATTCCAAGTACAGAAGAACTTGGTTTTCCTTGTGGAGTGGGGGATGGGCTTGCCAAACAAAACAAGCAAAACAGGCTGTGGTGTGGTGGTGCTCACCCGTGGGCCTAGGTGCACTCTTGCGGAAGTAGGGGAATCGTGAGTTTATAAGGAGACTCTGTCTGAAGAACACAAGAGAGGAGGAGGGGATACTTGCCTTCTGCTGCCTCCCAAGAGAACATTGTCCTGAAGCCAAGAGCATCCTTTGCCAGAAGGTGGGAGGTTAGATGGAGGTGGTTTGCACAGAGCTTAAAACATCCTCCCGAGTATGTTTGAAATCTCCAAAGAGCCTTTCAGAAAAGCTAGCATCCCCTCTTCTGTATCCAGGATCTGAACACATAGAGAAAGAAGACCAAGGTTCAGGAGTGAGCCAAAGTACACCTAAACGACCACTAACCTAGCGTGGGCGAAGGGAGCATCTTGTGAGTCCAAAATTAGCCTCTCAGATAAGCCTGGGAGAAGGATGGAGCTGAGATCCTTCCAGAGGCTTCCCCAAGTTCTCCAGTCAGAGAAACTGCTCCACTACCATATATAGGAAGTGGAGATGGAAAGTGTGTCTAGGGAAACCCCTTTATCGTGGGAATCAGCCGCAGTGAGCATTGCCCGTAGTATGTTGTTAATCTTTCTGCCCATTATTAAGCTGGGAACAGGAATATCCTCTCCCCGCCGAGGGGATGGGGAGGGCTTCAAGGATGATCATGTGTCCCACATCTGGGTGGGTGGGAAGGCAGGCCAGGCTCTGCGAAGACTGTTTTTGTGTCCAGTTCAGTTCCTAGCAGGTGGCCTTGCTGTCCTCCAGGCACGAAGCCCAGGGCCCCAGCCTGCTTCTCTGCTGTGTACTGCTCTTCTCTCCAGCTGTAAAAATTCAGGAGAATGTGGGTGTATAGCCGACCGACGCTTTCTGGCTTCTTGGCTGCTTCCCAGTCTGTGTTCTCCCACTTGGGGGGTAGGGGGACCGGCAGACTTCCTTTCCTTGGTGGTGAGTGCCACCCGGTCCCAACCCCCATGCCCTGTTCCTGCAGAGCCTGGCTCAAAGTTCAAAGCTGAGATGGCTCTGTTGAGTAATTCAGGGACACTGCCCGCCCGCCCGCCCGCCCTCCTGCCGTGGAAGGGGCGAGTCGCTGCACTCCTACACAGGCATTTGCTCAGCATCTGGGTTTTGTGGTGTACAGCCTGGGAACAGACTAGCCACCCCAGCCGACCGACCGCAGTGGGGCTGCGCTTCCTTCCTTTCTCTGCTGCCCCTGGGCTCTCTGGGTCTCACACACAGTTCTGCGCTGGGCAGGTTTCAGATCCACTCCCAGGCCGCTTGGCCGGGCGTTGACTGCATCTGGATTCACACCAACCCCTTCCTCCTGGGGGTTCAGAGTGTTCTTGGAAGGGAGCCTGGGAAGGGAAAGGCCTTCCCCATCATTCCCCAGCCAGGGGTTGGCTGACAGCACGGAACAGAGCTGCCAGGAGCTCTGCAGTCAGACGGGGATGAGTTCAAATCCCTGGGTGACCTTGGCCGAGCTGCTCTCTCCACATCAGTTTCCTCATGTCTAAAAAATGTGACAGTAACAAGACCCGCCTCCTGGGACCGTCATGGGAATTTGATGAGATGCTAATTGGCCCACACTGTCCCTGCATCTGGCCAGTGGGAATGTTTGAGAACTGGTACCCTTGATCTTCTTGGAGCAACTCCTGCTTCCCAGGGGTGTGGTCACAGGGAAGACAGTGAAGACGACCTCAGGCGTCCCAGACCCACCATGTGTTTCTAACCTGACCAGGATTCAGTTCTAAACAAGGCGTCTTGCTTCTCGTCTCTTAGAGCCTTGTGTGCTGGCGATTCGAAGGCCTCAAATACTTGGAGCCATTAAGTATGGGGGTGAAGAAACTGGGAGGTCTGACCCTTCGTGCTTTCCGGAAGGTTTCCTGAGCCCTCGGCAGTCATTTCTGCCCCTCCCTTCTCCCTCCCTCCCTCCCTCCCTCCTGTTGTTCTCCCTCACTTGATTTTTTCTTCCCTCTCTCCCTGTTTTCCTTTTCACCTTCTTTTTCCAGGATCCCACCCCCCCACACACACACACACACCCTGTCGGCTAAATGGAGATTGCATCCTTTTCCTTTCCCTGTAGTCTCCCGAGCTGCTAGACCATCCCTTGAGAGCCCTTCACCCAGCTCAGAGAAGCGATTCCTCTTTCAAATTGAGTCTGTCCCCTGACTCGTTCATTAAAATGCACAGGGGCATGTGCGCAAACTGCATAATGACTCTCTGCCGAGAAGCCTGAGAGGCAGGCAGAGCTGCCAACTGCCAAGGCAAACACTTGCCCCCAGCTGCGAATCAGACTCACTGGCTGTCATGCCCCAGGAAGGTTGGGGGCCCCTCTGCCGTTCATCTCCAGTAAACCAGCCAAACCCTGGAGAGCTACAGCCTGGCTCAGGCTGTCGTCTTGGAAGCTGTGTTGCTGAGGAAGAGTCTAGCCTGTGAACTTTCTCAACCTTCCTCCACCCCCACTTCACATTGCGTTTTCACCCATTCATTAATTCATTTTAGAAACAGTGTCTTGTTTTATGGCGCCCACGCTGGACTTGAACTCAAGACCCTCCGGTCTCCACTCTTGAGTGCTGGGGATTACACGTGTGCATCATTACTTACATATTTTTAAAATATTTACTTCTTTCAGTTATGTGTATTCGTGTGTGTGTGTGTGTGTGTGTGTGTGTGTGTGTGTGTGTGTTGGGGGGGTGTCTATAGAGACCAGTTTGATTCCCTGGAGCCAAAGGCACTGGTGGTTATGAGACACACAATGTGGATGCTGGGAACCAAACTCCAGTGATCTATGGCAGTAGTAAACATTTTTTAACCCCCGAGCCATTTCTCCAGTCCCGTAAATATATATTTCAATAATGTAAGTAATATACAATGCATTCTTTTTATTATTGTTTGGTACAAGTAAGAAAAAAATGTTTTCTTTTATTGTAAATTTTATTTTATGTGTATTTGTGCATGCATGTCTGTGCACCAAGAGGACGCAGGGCCTAAGTGGGCCAGAAGGTCTTAGATCTCCTGGAACTGGAGTCACAGAAAGGTGTGAGCTGCCATGTGGGTCTGGGAACTGAAGCCAGGTCCTCAGAAAGAGCAGCCAGTGCTCTTCACCCCCCTGAGGCATCTCTCCAGCCTGAGAGTGCGTGTTCTTATCATGAAAAGACAAACAGAAGTGGATCTGGCAGGCTGGCTTGGTGGGGAAAGGTACTTACTGCCAAGGCTTGTCTGCCTGGTTTTGATTCCCAGATCCCAGGAAATAGAAATAGAACACCAACTCCCACATGTTGACCTCTGACCTCCACCCAGGTGCGCGCATGAGCATACACACACACACACACACACACACACACAGTCTCAGCAAAACCATCAGCACTCACCTTGGTTATCTTCTAGCTTCCTTCCATACATACATCCCTATGTCTAGCAGATATCTTGCATCTGCCCACCAAGGCTAACGCCCCTCCCCCTCATACACACCCTGAATGTGAATCTCATTCTTTGAAAAGAGCCCTACTGGTTTCTTTAGAAAGCAAACAGGCCAAGCAGATTGCTTCCTGCATACAGATTGAAGTTAGTTTCCCAGGGCATGTGCCCTTTCATTCTGTAGGTTTCCTATGAGGAAGATACCAAAATTCAGCATTTCTTGCAGTTTCCTTGGTCACTAGGCCCACATATGGATCCACTTTTAGGTCCACTTTTGGGTAATAACCTCTTTACTTGGCTGTGTGACCCTGGGAAAAATCATAAACTTCTCTGAATTGCAGAATGGGACTAATAACCATAGTATTTCCTTCTCTGAGTTATCAAGGACTAATATGGGATTATCCATATACGGCCTAATCACAGTCCTTGGCAAGGTACAGTATCATCATCAATATCATCACCACCACTACCATCATTCTTATCTATTTATTAAGTATCTACTATGTTTCAGGCACTGTCTGTTCTTGACCCTGGGGTGAAGCAATGAAGGAGTTAGGCAAAACATCAAAGGGTTTCTATTCTAGTAGGGGTGTATTGCACTTTTAGCTTTATTTATACTTACTTGTTAGGTTGTTTAGTTGGTTTCGGTTTTTTGAGATACGTTTGTCTTTGTATATAGTTCTGGCTGTCTAGCTCTTTAGACCAGGCTAGCCTTAAACTCACAGAAATCCTCCTGCCTCTGCCCGCGCCACCATGATAATTAAGCATTTGCAGCTTTCCAGGTGCCACATGATCCTCATGGATGCATTTTCCTTAATAATGGGTGATGCGGTTGCTGCTCTTGAAGAATGAGGAAGTAGAGTTTCCACGGTTAAGCTAAGGGAAGCAGTTAGCCGCTGACCAGGGGCTCTTCCTGGCTCCAGTACTCTCAAGATGGGCACTGACGATTGTCTTGTGTGCAGAGGAGGACAGAAGCAACTCCCAGAGCCATGTGAGCCAGAGCCCAGCAGAATCAAAAGACGTTCCTTGCCTGCCTCAGAGCCTCACCTTATCTTTCCCATAAAGACTGTCCATTGGCAAGAACTGTCAATATGATCCTGTGGCTGGTGCTAACTTTGTGGGTCTAGAGGAACTTTTCTTGTAAAGAGAACCAGGGGGCATTGTGAAGACAGACAGCAGGCAGCTGGCTCCCTGAGGACTCTGGCCCCTGGGCTGACCAGAAGAGGTGAGAAAATGGCTAGGGTCCAGGCTCTGTAGCCACTGCACGATTCTTCAGGGCTCCAGCTGGAGGGAGCTCCACTGTCCACACCAGCATGCCCCCTCGGCAGCACCGGACAGGACAAGACTGGCCCTGGCTGAGAATACCATTAGAGGAAATGAAAGTGCTACCCGGGGGAAGTGGCCAGGGCATGTCTGGCAAAGGCCAGGTTCAGATGCTGTTAAGAGCCAAGCACTGTAAAGAGGCCAGTGTCCCGCTGGTGAGCATGACCAGGTCAAGGGTTTCCTGACCGACCGCAGTAAGACTCGCCCTACTCCCTGACCCTTGGTGACAGATCGGAAGCTTCATAGCATTATCTAGCTGATGAAGGACCAGAGGCTTCCTCATCTCCAGGGTCACGTTTACCGAGTTCTGGAGATGCACAGTCCCCGCCCCATTTCTATTCTTATGTTTTCTTACCTTTCTTGGTCCTTCAAGCCAATTCCAAGAGTAGGGTGTGTTCTTTTTGTTGTTGTTGTTTGTTGTTTTATTTGTTTTTGTTTTATTTTCCTGCTTCATTTTTATTGAAATCAAATGCTGGGTGTGTGTGTGGGTGGGGGGGGGGAGATGTGCATTACCTCTGACTCTTGACCACCTTCTATTTTTGGTTAAGCCCTGCACCATTCACATCAATTCATTTCGATCTGCCTGTGTTCATCTACGTGCTTGGAATCTGCTGAGCCCACTGCAGGCTCTCCCACCCCCACCCAACTGTCCTCCCCTCCACTACCTGGTCTTTCTCACTCATCCTTAATCTTGCTATTCCTTTGCTTTTACTTCATACATTCCCCTAAAAGAAATTTGTTGTTGTTGTTTTGTTGTTGTTGTTTTCTCACTTCCAAGAATACCCTGCTACAGGTAACCTTCCGGAACCTGCATGTAGCCATCGGAATGTACTGCTTCCCTTATGCCATTAGGTTGGTAGCCTTCCCACATGCTGCTGTGTATGACTGTGCTCCGAAGTTTGTTTCTGCAGCTGCATTGCTGTTCTTCCTCTTGTGCTCCATGCATAGTTCCACTCCCACCCGTGGACAGTTGGGCTGTTACCAGCTTTCCCGTCACACTGAATGAGGTGTTCCGGACCTCTTTATACAGGTCTTCTGGAGAAACTCTGAGTTTACCCATTTACAGTTCCGACAGCCATTGTTGACCTGTATCCCTTCACTGTTGGGTAGCCTTTCCCAGCGGAAGGATGCTGAAGGGGAACTCGCTGTGTGCACTTGGAGCTTGTGGTGTGTCCAAAGAAGTGTTACAGCTATTGGTAGTTCAGTGGGGGGGGGGGGTCCCTGGGGAGCAAATGAAACACAGTATACCTCTGCAGTCTCTCCCAGTTAGCATTGGTCTCTCATTTAAGCTGATTCCCTGTTATCCACTATAGTGCCCGGTAACTCATCATTATCATCATAAAAACAATAATAACACAATAATTATAGATAACATTTATTCAGTTCACTGAGCGTCAGGCACTATGTTAAATAACACCTCTTCTTTTATAATATCACACACCTATTCATAAACCCTAGAAGGTAGTTTCCACATCACTTCACATTTTGTATATAGGGGTGGAAGTTGAAGACTCATCCCCAGAATCATAGAAGTAGTAAATGATCAAGTCAGAGCGTGTAATTGGCACTCAAGTTCGTAATACCATATAGCTGCCCAATCACAGCTGCCCAATAAATTAATTTTTCAAAGGTTTAGTTAGGTTTTCTATATTTATTTTTAATTTGCAGTATTTTATATATAGCCTTGGCTAACTTGGGATTATGTAGATCAGGCTGGCTTCAAACTTATAGATCTGCCTGCCCCTGTCTCCCAAGTGCTGGTATTGAAGGCATGCACTTCTACACCTGACTAATGTGTGTGTGTGTGTATGTGTGTGCATGCATGTATGTGTTGGGGTGCACGTAGAGACAGGAAGAAGGCATCAGATCCCCTGTAACTGAATTAGAGTGGGTGCTGGGAACTAAACCCCGAAAGAGCAGCAAGTGCTGTTAACTCCAGAGCCATCTCTCCAGCCCCTCCCCCCCAGTAAATTCTTTAATGAAGTATCTTCTGTCGGTAACCATAGGCAGTGCCCAATGCCTTTGGCTCCTTTGACTTTATAACTCATCCATTGTGTTTTAAATGTACCCACGTTTTGCTTATAAACAAAGCTTAAAGGAATTTTAATATTTTCAAATGTAACACACGGAAGTCATAATTAGTTATGATTTCTCAGTAATCATCATGCTGACTTGAGAACTCATTGCGAGGGAGAACTAACCTAAAACCTAAAGATTGTTCTCAACTGTCAAGAGGTATTCACAAATTACTTCTTTATAAATATATACATACATACATATATATATATACACACACACATATATGGGATATATATATATATCCCATACCCTGTTACTATTTTTTCCTGGTATTATTCACACTCATCTGAGTAACATATTATTGTATCTATTACTGACCTGTGTAACTCCGTCATACATGTATTCATGATGCATGGCACACAGGCTGCCTCCAAAATGTTTGTGGGACGTCCGAAATCCAAGAGTGAATGAATGAATGAAATGAATAGGAAACCGAAGAGTTCCTATGAAGTTTGCTTTAGCATTCCCATCTTGTGCTTTTTTTTTTACTTTTAAATTGTAGCCAACTAGGTATTCATATTTCAAATATTCCTTTAGGTTGATAAAGAAGCCGAGAGGCCCGAGATTTTGTACCTATTGTGCCTAAAAGATAAAATGGTCATAACCTGGATACCCAAAGCAATACTTTACTGTCTTTCCCTCTATCTCTTATAAAGCAACAATGCTTCATCAAGTGAAGGCGCTTCATGAAGCGCCTGCCTCATCAACTATAGACTGGCAAAGAAACCTAACGCCTTTGTTTTCTAAACAAAAACCTCCTGGCAGCTTACATATAGCTAGTTGGATCAGCCTTGGGTATCCCAACTCAAGGCACCCATTACACACACAAAACATCTGATATTTGTGTAACAGGTCCTTAACCCCTGGCGGCGGTGCACTAGATAGATGCAGAACTCAGTAACTCCCCTCCCAGTGAAACAGTCTGTGGTTCAGTTCTCAAAGCTGGGCCAAACAAGTAATTATAGCTTCCCTCTGTGGTGTGCAGGGCAGGAGGCTGATTTAATAAAGGAAGCCTGCTGTCTGTCTCCAGCCTGCCTGTGACTCATGGAACCCCGGAGTCCCGGCAGCACTACCCGAAGAGCGTGGTGAGCAGCTGGGGGGTGGGAGGTAAAGGGGTAGCCAGCTCAGCTAGCCAGAGCCCCAAGAATGAGGAAACTCCCCGCTTGGCGGGTTGGAACCGGCAGCTGGAGCCAGAGGAAGTGAGGCTGGGACAGACCAAGCAGCTGCTACTTCTCCCCGGAAAGAAGGCTCCTACCATGTGGACACCTACAATAAAATGGGTTAGTGGTTTTTATATTCAAAATCGGGGCGGAGGGGGGGCACAGTCAGATTGCCTCTGTTAGGGGTGGCGGCTGCCTCTGTGTGCTATGCCAGTGGCCTTGGTTTCTTTGGAGGTCTGGGTGGATGGAGTCTGGATTGATCCTGGATGTTAATTTGGTTTCTCACTTTGGCAGGGAGGTGGCTAATGAGGTGTTCACAGCCGCAGAGACAGTGGGAGGCGGGTGGTTTTTAGCTGCTCGTGGGCTGACAGCTGCTCTGGAGAGGATTTGGATGCCACCTCGGATAGGTCACCACAGGTCATCTTAGCCTTCCTATGGTCTCCAGCAGCTTCTTCCTCCTTTGCTGACAATCAGCCAGACAGGCAACTTGACCCCCTCCTTCTCCTGCCGGCCCTGCCGGCAGGGAGATTCCAGAGCCATCCCTCCCTCCCCATCCTTCTCGCTGAGTCACCACACCTCCGGGTCAGGTGATCCTCCCCTGGGCCCTTCCGAGAGCACCTTGACCTATATTCCGAACTCCGTGACGGTAGATTGTAATTGTCTCGAGACAAGGCCCGCCAGGCAGCGGGCACGGTGCCCTGGCAGCCCCGGCTGCAGACAGACGCCCCGGGCAGAGGGAGGGGCGCTCCCTCCCCGGGAGCCAGCAGCGAGAGGCCTGGAAATGGAAAGTTAAGAGGCTGGTGGCTGGTGGCTGAAGAGGGTGGTGACAAGCTGAGTCAGCTGGGAAAGCGGACAGCTAGCCACTGGGAGCTGCGGGCTCGCCCCTCCCTCCCTCCCGGACCCCTCTCTGAGTGATGCCAGCTCAAGGCCAGGCTTTGCTGTGAGGAGGTTAAGTGGTATGGGGACAAACGCCATTGTGGCCGGCGACTTGACCACCCACCCAAAGGGGAGAAGTGAGTTAAGATGCCAATAACGGCACAAACCTTGATGATTCACCTGGTCAGTCAGCCTAGGAAAACACACAGAGGGAGCAAGTTCTCATCCCTGCGTTACCCACAGAATGGCCTCTACTTATCTTGTGTATGGGTTCTTTGTGCAGTCCTGTGCAGTCTTTGTGTCCTCTGAAAGAGAGGGCGATGGAGATGCTGTGGGAAAGGCGACTGAGAAAAGAGTCAGTCTAACTTGAAGCCCCATCTCCGGGCAGAGTGCCTGCCAAAGGTGACTGCTAGCCAAGGATCACAGTCCTCTTTGAGCTGGAAAGAGCTCTGAATTCAGAGACATTCTTAAAAAAAAAAAAAAAAAAAAAAGCTCCCTTTAACGGCCAGCAGCAGTACTGTGACCTTACAGAGTTAAGCCCATCAGTCCAGTGGGGATTTTAGTAGACCGGTTCCACTCAATCACAGCGTCCACACTAGATCCTATGACTCGAGTAAGGCTTATTCATTATGTACAACCGTGCATACCTGAGTCAGCACTTGGTGATACAGGCCAGGAATCTCAGGTAACTGGTAGACTGAGGCAGGGTGGTCAAAACTTCAAAGACAGCCTGGGCAACTCAGTGAGACCTTTTGTTCAAAATGAAAAGCAAAATAAATAAATAGATAGATAGATAGATAGATAGATAAATAATAAAATAACAAAGAACTAGAGAGATGGCTAAGAAGCTAAGCATTGGCTGCTTTTCCAGAGGACCTAGATTTGACTTCCAGTAACCATTTCCATTACTTCATTTCCAAAGAAGCCTCTTCAGGCCTCTGGGATACCAGGTACATGCACGAGACATAGACATACATGTAGACAAAATGCCCAACACATAAACCAACAAAAATAAATCATAATAAAAGACGCAGGGCTGAGAATCAGGTATGGAGGCTTGCGCCTATAACCCCACTACTTGGGAATAAGAGTCGGGGGAAACAGAACTTCACAGTAATCCTCAACTCCATAGAGAATCTGAGGCTACCCAGGACTGCATGAAACCGGCTCAGGAAGGGATGGGGGAGGGGACAAGAGCCGGTGTCACCTCTGACTTTAGGGTCATCTACCATATCAAGCAGACAGCCCCGCAAGTTAGCCATACGTTGTTTTATTCCCTTATATAAGAAAGGCTGCATATTTATGATAGTTAAAGCTGGCAGATAAGGGACTTTTAATGCTGCTTTTGTTTGTTTCTGTCCCCCAAGGCTCAAAGCCAGGATCCCATGGTACCCACTCAGCTCTCTACCACCAAGCCACGCCCTTAGCCCAAGCACAGGTTTCATTTATTTTTAGACAAGGTTTCATGTAGCTGAGGCTGGGCTTGAACTCTCAATGAGGGTGACCTTGCACTTCCGTTCCTCCTTCCTCCAGTTCTCCAGTGCTGGGGGTACAAGCATAAAACGTGGGATTGCACCACCATACCTGGTTTATAACATGTTCAGGATCAGACCCAGGGGTTCCTGCACTCTAAGACAGCACTCTTAGCAACGAAGCTATACCCCAGCCAGCTTCTTCTTTTGTTTTTTTTTTTAAAGATATATTCATTTTTCTTTTAGTGTCTGAATGTTTTGCCTACATACATGTGTGTACATATATGTATACATATGCATATATATGTGTATATGTATATATGTATATATATATGCTTATATATGGGTCATTTACCCATATATATATATATAGCATGTTTGGTGCCTGAGGGGGTCAGAAGAGGGTAACAGATCCCCTGGAACGGAAGTTACAAATGGTTGTGAGCCACCCATGTTCATCCTGGAGCCTAAGTCCTCCATGATCCTCTGCAAGGGCAGTGAGGACCCTTAGCCACTGAGGCATCTTTCCATTTTGAAGTATGGATGTGAATTTAGGAAGTCACTGCCTCCAACACAGTGTATGCTGGATGGTAGGTGCTAGTTACCTACCTAGACTGAAAGTAGGAAGGGAGGAAAATAGGCAACGTATCAGGACAGGATGCCAGCAGCCCAGGGCCCTTCCTTTGCATGTCTTCTTTCTAAAGTCACAGTTCATCGTCGTCGTCATCATCATCATCATCATCATCACCACCATCATCATCATCTAGTTTAAGAATTATTGGTCTGGTGAGATGGCTCAGAGAGTGTCTAAAAGAGGATTCTAGTGCTATGATAAAACACCACAACCACAGCAGTTTGGAGAAAAAGGGGTTTATTTCATTTGTTTGTTTGTTTGTTTGTTTGTTTTTCAGAACAGGGTTTCTCTGTGCAGCCTTGACTGTCACTCCCAGAGATCCCCCTGCCTCTGCTTCCCAAGTGCTGGGGTTAAAGGTGTGCACCACCACTGCCCGGCTGGTTTATTTGATTGTACGTTTGCACATCACAGTCCATCGCTGTGTCAGGAAGGCAGTCAGGGCGGCTCTCAGAGGCCCTGGAGGAGGGCTGTGTTGCTCCTTGCTGCTTGGTCAGTCTGCATCCTGGACGGCCAGCCCAGGGACGGTACCCCAGGGCCCTGAGGGAATGCCCCTCCCACAACAATCACCAGTCAAGAAAATGCCCGCCCCCATTGACTTGTCCTTGGGCCAATCCCTCAGGGTCATCTTCTCAGCTGAGGTCTCTTCTTCCCAAATGACTATCGCTTGTGTCAAGTAGACATAAAAACCAGCCAGTATGGTAGCTATAGTGGTTTGGTGCCAAGGTTGATGACCTGAGTTTGATCCCAGGGACCCAGATGGTAGGAGAAGAAAAAACGACTCCCAAAAGTAGTCCTTTGACCTCCACCCCACCGTTTACACAAAATAAATAGTAAATAGCCTAGATTTTTAATTTAGTTTAAATAATTTAACATAAAAATATGTAAATTCAATGTAAAAATGAAAATTTTCAAGGGACTGCAGGGCCTTATACATGCTAAGCAGGTAAGTAACTGTTCTATCACTGGACTGCAACGTCAAGTTGGCGCCTTTGTTTTGGGCACAGGATCTTGCCCATCTAAGTCTGGCGGCTGGGACTCACTATGAAACTCAGCAGCCCCATCTTCTCAGGTCCTGGGATTAGAGGCATGTGTCAGTATGCTCAGCCATAATCCCTGCCTGTTGTGTAATTCTTTATATCCTTTCCCGAAGCTGGTCCCCAGTGTAGTCTACCCTTCACACCTCACCAAGACATCCGTCCTTGTTGGAGATTCATGTGCAGCAATGCCAGTGCTAGTGGGTTAGGAGCCATGATCTTTGCTCGTTACCTCCATCCTGCCTTCCTGCTGTGGGAGGGTATGTGTATGTGTGTGTGTGTGTGGGTGGGTGGTGTGAGTGTGTATGTGTGTGTGGTGTGTGTATGGGTATGTGTATGTATTTGTGGGGTGTGTGTGTATGGGTATGTGTGTGTATGGTGTGAGTGTGTATGTGCATAGGGTGTGAGTGTCTATGGGTATTTGTGTGTATTTGTGGAGTGTGTCTATATGGATATGTGTGTGTGGTGTGAGTGTATGTGTGTGTGGCGTGAGTGTGTTTGGGTATATGTGTGTGTATGTATGGGGCATGTGCATATGGGTATGTGTGTGTGTGAGTGTGTATGTGTGTGTGGTGTGAAAGTGTATGTGTGTGGTGTCAGTGTGTATGTGTGTGTGTGTGAATGTGTATGAGTGTATGTGTGGTGTGAGTGTGTATGGGTGTGTGTGTATGTAAATGTGTATGGGTGTGGGGTGTGTGTGTGTGTGTGTGTGTGTGTACTGGGTGCATGTTCTTGTGGAGGACAAAGGAGGACATCTGGTGTCCTGTTTTCTCAGTCTGTTCCTTGGAGGCAGTGTTTCTCACTGAGCCTCAGGCTCCTTTCTTGGTTAGCTGCTGGCTGTTCAGCAAACTCTCAGGATTCAGTGGTCTCCATCCCACATCACTGAGGTTACACATGCGCATGCCTACACCCCTGCTCCTTTCTGTGGGTGCTGATTCCCACACTTATGAAATCTTGTGTGAATGTGATTCTATAGAGGTAGCTCACAATTTTGGTTGTGTTTTGCTTTCGTTTATTTTATTATTTTCATTTATTTTTTTATTTCATTGAGTGTCTTTTGTTTTTGTTTTGTTTTGTTTGAGACAAGAGTCTCTCTCTGTAGTCTTGGCTGTCCCAGAACTCAATATGTATACCATATTGGCCTCGAACTCAAGAGATCTGTCTGCTTCTGCCTCCTGAGTGCATCACCATGCCAGGTTACTTTTTTCATCCATCCATCTGTCCATCCATCTGTCCATCTATCTGTCCATCCATCCATCTATCCATCCATCTGTCCATCCATCCATCCATCTATCCATCCATCTATCCATCCATCTATGTATCTATGTATCTATGTATCTATCTATCTATCTATCTATCTATCTATCTATCTTTCTTTCTTTCTTTCTTTAAGATCTCATAGTCCAAACTGGTCCATTTTGTATCCCAAGCTGGCCTCAAACTTTCAACCCCCGTGCATTAGGCTCTCGAGTACAGGGATTCCAGGCATATATGGTCCACTGCAACTGGCTTAGTTTGCAACTTTTAAAAGAGACTAGGTTTGAGGTTCTGCTAAAAGACTGTTTCCAAAGGGACTGGGGGTCTCCCTAATGTCTAGTTCAATGCCTGCCATGTATGAACGACAGACCTGCTTAGCCTGCACTGGGCTAAATTTGAACCCTAGCAGCAGCAGCAGCAGCAGCAACAACAACAACAACAGCAGCAGCAGCAGCAGCAGCAGCAACAACAACAACAACAACAACAACAAAGCAATGCAGGGAAATGCTAAGTGCAACTATTTCAAAGAAAGGTCATCTCTTGTATTCTAACTTCTTTTGATGTATTAGGCCTGGGTTTTAAGTTTCAACTGGCAATGTCTGTGTCTGGTCTCAGCAGAACTCAGCATTTCTGAATGGAGAGTTTTCTTTGTGTTGAAATGTTCTTACTGTTTCTTACTGTCCATGGGTGTCACACATTCATCCATACTGACCTGGGGATTCTTTAGTCACTTTTATCTAGCTAAGCTTCCTGCTATCCTGGGTTAAGACACTGGAACCAGAGGTTCTGGCTTTCTGAGCTTTGTGCTTGGGAAATGAAGCAGGATCTTCCAAGTGTGACTTTGAAGAGCTCAAGCACAGTCAAAAATGACATAAAGGCCAACAGAAGAGCGTGGTAAACAGCCACTGCCCAAGGGATGGCTGGAGGTGGGGCTGCAAAACAGTTAGGAGCATCCTTGCACCTTCTGCAAATCACATCTGGTTTGAGACAGGATCTCACTATGAAGCCACCCATCCATGTTTGCTCAAAGGAAAGAAAGAGAGGCTCACAGTCTAGGTAAAGATGACCCTGAGAAAATGCAGGCCACAGAGTGTGTGTGGGACAGCTCTATGTATCACCCTTTATCCCTACCCTACCCCCACTGCTAAAGATATGGCGTAGTATTTGGGGAAGGAAAGAAAGAAAGAAGGAAGGAAGGAAGGAAGGAAGGAAGGAAGGAAGGAAGGAAGGAAGGAAGGAAGGAAGGAAGGAAGGAAACTATGATATTCAGCACCCTAGATTATCTCACAACTCTTGTAGACTCGTTCATAAAGAGAAGGAGAAGGGCAACTTTCAGGGTGCTGATCCCTGACAAATTGGTTCTTTGTTCTGCTTCTGCAATCGTGAACCAAGAAGTCCTCAGGTGCAGCTCACTGCTGGTTCTTCAAACTAACTGCACCTGTGGTGGTGGTGGTGGTGCTGCTGCAGCAACTGCTTCTCCTCCTCCTCCCCCTCCTCCTCCTCCTCCTCCTCCTTCTCTTCTTCCTCCTTCTTTCCTTTGTTTTTTAAGACAGGGTTTCCCTGTATGTCCCTGGCTTAGCCTGCACTGGGCCCAAATCTGTCCTAGAACTACTCACTCTTAGATCAGGCTGTCCTCAAACTCAGGGAGCTGTCTGCCTCTTCCTCCTAAGTGCTGGGATTAAAGGCATAAGCCACCACTCTCCAGCTATAAACCTTTTTAACATCTTTTATTAAAATTTATTTTTATGGGCATTGTTGTTTTTCCTGCATGTATGTCTGTGTGAGAGTCTCAGATCCTCTGGAACTGGAATTACAGACAGTTATGAACTACCATGTGGGTGCTGAGAATTGAACCCCGGCCCTCCAAAAGAACAGTCAGCGGTCTTAACCACCGAGTCATCTCCCCTGCCTGGAGCTGTGTAAATTTATTGCAAAAGATGTGTACACAGCTGGACCTAGTGATAGAGTCCTGTGATTCCAACTGTTTGGAAACCTGATTGGGATAGAGCACAGTCCAGACCAGGCTGTGCAAGTTACTGAGATCCTGTCCCACAATTAAGAAGCAGGGAGAGGTCTGTAGGAGCCTATGAAATGGTTCAGCAAGTAAAAGTGCTTGCCACCAAGCCTGCCAACCCGAGTTCCATCCAACCTGAGGAACTGTCATGACAAGGGAAGAACCAGCTCTTGCAAGTTATGCTGTGACCACCACTTTATACCATAATAAAAGGGTATGAACACCTACAATACCCCAAAATATATACATACATACATACATACATACATACATACATGCAAATGCAGTAAACATGTACTCACCACTCATAAACCCTACTGAAACTTTTCAGACACAATAGTCGCCTTGTTACCTTGGGTAGGACAAGCTCATTGTTTAACAAACATTTACTGAGTACGTACTGTGCATCTGAGTCCTGTAACATGGCAATGAACAAATAGAAATGTTTATGCCCTGGAGCTCCTGTTCCAGAGGAGGGAGGGAGATCAGAAACAGCAATAATAAAAAGAAACTCCTGGGACTCAGACTCTTCTCTCCACAGCACCGAGAAGGGCTTGCCGGGCTGCAGGAAAAGGGCTGCTGGGTGGCTTGGTTTCAGGAGAGATCAAACTCAGCAGCTTGCACAAGCTAGGTGAGGGTGCAGCCCGGAGCTAAGCCCCACCTCTCTGCTGTGTGGTTTAATGCTGCAGCTCCAAGGAGTGAGGAGGAGTCGGGCCTGTTAGGAACTGTGCTGTTCTCTGGGGACATGCAGCGAGCAGTCCCAAGCCCTGAAATCCAACTAGCTTATGGTAACAGCCTCAGAAAAGCAAACAGGGCGGGAAGCCTGAAAGTTGAGGCCTTCTTTTCCTTCTTTCCTCTTTGTTTACTTTTGTCATTATTGCTTGAGTTGTTTTTAAGAGTTGGCTTAGTAGTTAAAATCACTGTCTGTTCTTCCAGATCACTTGGGTTCAATTCCTAGCACCCATATGGTGGCTAGCCTTCTGTGATTTTGATTCCACTAGATCGATGAGTCTCTTCTGGTCTCTACTAGCCCTGCATGTATATGGTACCCAATCATATGTGCAAGCAAAACATCCATGGGCATAAAATAAAAATCAATATCCATGCTGGCCTAGAACTCACTCTGTAGCCCAGGCTGGCCTTGAAATTGTTTATTTGGTTTGCTTTGCTGGGTTTTGTTTGTTGGTTGGTTGGTTGGTCGGTTTTCAGGGGAGGGGGTGTCCAAGTCAGGGTCTCACTCTCCAGCTCTGGCTGTCCTGGAACTCACTCTGTAGACTAGCATGGCCTAAAGTTCACAAGCCTACCTCTGCATCCTGAGTGCTGGGATTAAAGATGTTTGCCACCACATCTGGCTTGCCTTTAAACTCACCGTGATCCTTCTGCCTCAGTTTTCCATGTGTTGGAGTTACAGGCATGTGTTTACCACTGTAATGTTTTCTTCTCAACTGCACAGGAAGGCAGCGTGTTCATGACAACATCTCCTCCATCTTGGAGGCTCAATGGTTCCCTCTGCATTCTTGATTTATCTTTGTTCCTAAAAAATTCTTCACTTCTTCCGAAAAGCTTCTGTGGCCGTAAGCTTTGGACCATAGTGACAAGCATATGTGTTCATAGGGAACAGACCAAACCAAACACAAGCAAGTGTATCTCAATAGGGACAGGTAGGCCGTGACAATTGGAGAGTGTATAGTCTCCTTGGTTCCGAGATGGTAATGGATACAGTGTAAGAGCTCAATGTTACTGAATCTCTAAAAATTCAGGAGTCTGAACTTTTAGGTAGAACACCTTGACTTTTAAATGTTGGCAATTCAGGAGTGCAAGTGAATTTATAATCTTTGACACAAACAAATAATTTTTTCGTAATGAGGGCCATCATTTAAAAAGATAGGCAAAGACCTACGATGGCATGTGCCTCTAATTGTAGTTCCTGAGAGGTGAAAGCAAGAGAATCTGGGCGGGGGTGGTGCATGCCTTTAATCCCAGTATGTGGGAGGCAGAGGCAGGTGGAGTTCTGAGTTCGAGGTCAACCTGGTCTACAGAGTGAGTTCCTGAGCTCTAGGACCTCCAGGGCTACACAGAGAAACCCTGTCTCAAAAACAAAACAAAACAAAACGGAGAGAGAATCTTAAGGCCATCCTGGGCTACACAGAGAGACCCTATCTCAGACAAGAAGACTGGAGCAAAAGACAGAGGTTTGACCAAGCTGGTGACTGGAGAACAGAACGGACCAGGGAGTCATCCCACTGCCACGGATGTGTGTCATGTGCTCAGTCCCGGGTTATTTTGGAGAAAGTAGCAGTATCTGAGTCATCCTGGCCGACTGGGAAAGATGTGCCACCGTGGGTAAGCCCGGAGCTCTAATTTCCTCTTCTGCAGACTGGGATACACTCAAGGGTTTCCAAAAGATGTCCATCTGAGTCCAGCACAGCTTCAGAGATGCCCCCCCCCAAGCTGGGAAATGGCGGGGGTGGGGTGGGGTGGGGAGGTGGGGTGGGGGTGGGGTGGGGTGGGGAGGTGGGGTGGGGGTGGGGGGACCCCCACCCAAGGCCTTCAGAATGACAGCCGAGCCTTTGTTCTGTTTTTCTCTCTGGGTTTTTTGCTTTTTCCTCTTCTAAATCCTGGACGACTGCCAAAAGTTTAAAAATAAAATCTGAGGAGTACGTTTGCCCAAAGTTTGAAGATCCACATTAGCGGCTCAGCGCCACTGTAAGGTGTTATCAGCTCTTTTCAGTGGGTCTGCTGCTGCTTGTCTGCTCCCAGTTGTCTCTGGGTCTGTCTGTCCCTAGCCACAGATAAATGAGCCACCCTCAAACATTATAGAGAGGGCTCAGGGTGCAGTTGAATGGTAGAGCAAGGGCAAAGCCAGTATGTGCGTACAGGTGTACATGCACACATGTGTATGCACTGCACATACCACATTCACATACACACCCATGTGCAAACATAAACATGTGCACACAGGCACACACACACACACATACACACAAACAAACACACACAGAATTACAGGAAGATTCTGATACATTGGTTTACTAGATTTTTTTTTTAGATCTCTTTTTACATTTGTTTGTTTATTTATTTTTGAGAGAGTCTCACTATGTAGCCCTGGCTGTCCTAGAACATCCTATGTAGACAAGGCTGTTCACAAAGAGATCTGCCTGTCTCTGTCTCCCTGGATCCCCAGTGCTGGGATTAAGGCATTGCAACCTCCATCCCCAACCTTTAAAAAATAAAAAATAAAACCTTTTTTAAATTGATGAACAGATAGATATGTTCTTATTTCTAGTGTTATAGTCCATATAAAAATTGTAATCGCCGGGTGGTGGTGGCGCACGCCTGTAATCCCAGCACTCTGGGAGGCAGAGACAGGCAGATCTCTGAGTTCGAGGCCAGCCTGGTCTACAGAGTGAGTGCCAGGGCAGCCAGGGCTACACAGAGAAACCCTCTTTCGAAAAAAAACCAAATCCAAAAAACAAAACAAAACAAAACAAAAATTGTAATCATATCTGCTACTGAAAGGCATTCCTGGCCATATATGGTGATGTATCTATAGATCCCCTTAAATCCAGGAGAGTCTTAAATCCAGGAGTTTGGGGCCAGCTTAGGAAACAGAAAAACCCTGTCAAAACAAACAAATAAAACCCACCATGAACAAAAGAAAAGCAAACTCACTAGCAACAGAGCCTTGTTGAGCTGTGTGACTCGATAAAATCCGCCAACATTGCCCAGGGATCCCCAACCTCCAGTCACTCAGCTCAACTTACACAAATCTGAATACAACTAATTCATTTTAAAGTGTTATCTTGGAGTCACATGTAGTGGCTCCCAGCCTATAATCCCTGCACGTAGTAGGCCCACAGCAGGAGCATCTGAAGTTCAAGGCTTGTCTAGATTACACTTTAAAGAAAAAAGAGCTATAATTCATTGATAACAGTATATGTTAATTACATAAATATACAAAATAATAACTGAAAAAGGCAATTTTGTGTTTTTGTCATTGTTATAATAGAGAAACTAAGGCTGGGTGACGTCCAGGCTAGCCTGGACCACCAAGACTGTGATGCATACTTGTCCACCATGTTTTCCCCAGGCTCCTTCTAAGGTTGCTGATAACTTTGAGAAGTCAGGCGGCCGGAGGACTGTTGTTTGAAGCTGTCTTCAGATCCTCTAGCAAACTGCTTTCAACTTCAGCTTTCCAGAGCTTCTTAGCTACAGAGATCGCCTTGAATGGAAGCTGCTAACACACAGCTTTTATTGTTCGCTGCCCTAATCTCAGCCGATCAGAGGATCCGTGAATTCAAATTGCCCTTTCCAATGACCTGGATTTTTTTTTCCAGTGGGAATGAAAGAACTTCAGACATGGGATGGAACCCGTTGATTTTCTAATGTCCCTGCTGAGTTTCCCCTGATGTAAAGAAACCTGTTTTTCCACACCTACTTTAAGGGGTTCAGAGTTCCTACTGGGAGTATGTGTGGAGAAGATGCAACACGATTATTGATTACAGGACTTTTTTCCTTTTAACTTAGCACTTTGCTGAGGAATAATAAACTAAGGCTGGATGAGCGGATCCTATCCAATGCCTTTCCCCAGCTGCTAATCTCTTAGCATGTAGCAGCCCTAGGTAAGGTAGGGCAATGCAATTAGCTTTCTAAGTTATAACCTCTTGTTCCAGCTAGTATCTTACCGAATCTGCTACACACAGAGACAAGGGTCTCGCTATTTAGCCCTGGCTGGTCTGGGACCTGTTATGTTGACCAGGCTGATCTTGATCTCGCAGCGTTTCACCACCTGCCTTTGTTTCCCAGGTGCTAGGATTAAGGTGTGAGCTACCATTTCTGCCTGAGATACCCCTACACCACCACGGTAAATTTAAGGAATGTCCTTTGTCCTGTTGGTTGCAGTTGGGTCTTCACGTGTAGTTTAGTTTCTTCCATTGTGAGTGGGTGGTCTTATCAGGGGCTTGAGGAACCTGAAGAGGTCTAACCTCATGTCCAACAAACCTGAATTCCAGCCCAGTTTCCTTTCCCACCTAAAACACCCCTGTTGGTTTTTCCTTTAAGTTTGCCTCCAAGACAGAAGAGTACTAATTTTCACTTGCACACTCTAGTACTTTCAGGGAATACTTATGAGCATGTTTATGAAGAACAACGAAGCAGGCAGCATAGGCGCTATTCTCACTTCCAGCGCGAGAAGACTTGCTAATCAGTTAGTCACTGACAGCTTGTGCTGTGGTTCAGATAGTGGTCTTTTCATCCTATAGCCTTTGTGTTGTATTACCGTCCTCTGGCCTTTTGGGATTTGTTAGTTTGTTTATTGTTGTTTTGAGACAGAGTCCCACTGTAGATGCACATAGGCCTGGCTGGCCTCTGAACTCACTCTTTGGCTAAGGATAGCCTGAGACCCATGATCTTCCTGCTCTGCTGTCCAAGTTCACAGCATGTCTGTCATTTGACTTTGCTTCTCAGAACAGGAGAATGGCTTCCAGTTTCTTTCTTTCCATTGAAAATCATCCCCCAACCCCCTTTTTGTCCTTTAGAAATGGGATCTCATGTAGCTCAGGCTGGCCTGGAGATCACAATCCTCCTGTTTGAATACCGGGACGACAGACATGCCTCGTCTTGTCCAACACGCGGGACAAGGGTTCTGCCACTCAGTGACACCCCTAAAGCAGCCTAGAGTAGTATTTCTCTCTCTTGTCTGCACAAGTCACTACGTGCAGAGTTTTAATATCCTTATGACAAGGCCCCATCACCCCTAGGTGTGGGCAGGGCATGAGTAAAGACAATTTTCAAGTTTCTCTGGAGATGTTATTATACTGTGTCTTCTTCTGTCTTCTGTTGCCATGACAAAACATTTGACACCACGTAATTTGATTTATGTAGAGATCTATGTAGCTCAGGGTTCTGGAGGCCAAAAGTATAGCACTTGTATTTACTTTGTTGACTAGCAAAGGTCCACTTGCATAATAATGTGGTGGTGGACATCGCATAGAAGAAATAAATTTGTCCACGTCTACGTCTGTCTTGTAAGGCCATCAACACTGTCATTTGGAGGGGCTCACCCCCAAAACCTCATTTAATCCTACTTTAAAGGCCCCAACTCCAAATGCTATCAGCATATATGGAATTGGGGGTTAAGTTTCTGTGGCACACACTTTTGATCCCAGCACTAGGGAGGCAGAGGCAGGTGGATTTTTAAGTTCAAGGCCAGCCTGTTCTACAGAGTGAGTTCCAGGACAGCCAGGGCTACATAGAGAAACCCCATCTCTAAAAAAAAGTTATTTTATTTCTTCGTGTATTAGTATTTTGCCTGCATTCATATCTGTGCACAAAAAAAAAAAAACAAAAAAGTTTCTATCATTAGAACTTTTGAGAGATATATTCAAACTACATAGTACACAACAAGGCTTTTTTACATTTTATTGTTTCTGAGAGAGCATTTTACTATATAGCCTAGATTGATTTTAAACTTAGTATGTAACTGAGTCTAATCTTAAACTTTTGATCTTCCTGGTTCATACATGCTAAGATTGTAGGTTGGAGACAGCATGTTTGACTCATAAAATAAGGCTTGAGAACTTTCTAATAAATCTTATTTTGCGAGATTTTGTGACATACTCCTTTATCCCAGCACTTAGGAGGCAGAGGGAGGTGGGTCTCTGAGAATACAAGGATAGCCAGGACTACACAGAGAAACCCCATCTCATTAAAAAAAAAGTTATTTTATTTTTTCGTGTATTAGTGTTTTGCCTGCATTCATATCTGTGCACGACATTTGTGCCTGTGATCTGCAGAGGTCAAAAGACAACATTAGATCCTGTGGAACTCTTGTTACAAATGGTTGTGAGATACCATGTGGGTGCTGGCAACCAACCCCGAGTCCTCTGCAAGAACAACCAAGTGTTCTTAACCACTGAGCCATCTCTCCAGCCTTTGTTGTTTTGGGTTTTGTTTTTTGTTTTTGTTTTTGTTTTTGTTTTTGTTTTTTTGATTTTTGGTTTTTCAAGACAGGGCTTCTCTGAGTAGTCATGGCTGTTGTGGAACTTGCTCTGTAGACTAGGTTAGCCTCAAACTCAAAGAGATTACCACTATCACCCTTCAAGAACTTTCAACAGAAATGTTCAGTGTCTAGAGCTTCCTAAATGGCAGGTTTTTTGTTTTCCCTGATTCTGAGCCCAAAACATCAAGCACATTAGCATGGGTTGTACCACCCAGGTATCTCTCCGGCCCAGTGGCAGCGACAGCTGTGTCTGCTAGAACACCACTGGAGTCTTAAGGAGCAACTCATTCTGTGTAAAATTCACATTTATGAAGCAGTCCTGGGAATACTGTGAGAAACCACACCAGACCTGTTCATGCCTCAAGCTATTTTCTTTCTACTAGATAGAGACAAATAATAAACAGGTAATCAGGATGTGATAAAAGGTAAGCAGGGACTAGGGCAAAGGAAGGCTAGCTGGAGGTACCAAGTTCCTCCTAAGACTGGGAGGTGGAGGAGGGGGTGTCTAACGGGTCTGTAAACACAGGCGAGCAGAGGAAATAGGTGAAGAGGCCCAGACAAGACAGGCTGTGTACTTAAGGAACAGAAAAGACCCAGGCTACTCACAGTTATCTAGAAAGGGATTAGCAGATTGTGAGAAGTGGCAGCCCGACCTTTCTTATCATTTACACAAATGACTCAGTGTGTCCTTGCCAAATAATACACACTCTGCAAAGAAACCACAGGGAGACACAGCCTTCAGGGACCAGGGTAAGGTGTGGCAGACCAGGGCAGTGTCACTTTACTAACCTAAAACTGCTGCTGATGACAGAAGGTTTGACATCAGGCTGAAGGGGAAAAATGCATCGCAAACTTGATACTCGGAGGATTTTGTCTAATCCCTTAGTCTTTATGCTCTTGCCAACCATCACTTGAGAATAAGCTGTTAGCGTACAGGACGATGAAGTCCATGCTACCAAGCGTTGGGAGTATAGCTCAACGGTACAACACCTGCCTAGCAGATATGAGACCCAGGGTTCAATTGTCAGCACTGAAAAACAAAAAAAGTAGAATCCAGATTGTCAGTGAGGCAAACTGGCCCTAGACATTTGGTTCTCTGATATAGATATACAGATATAGATACAGATGATATAGATATAGATATTATATATATGCATATATGTGTATATATTCTCTCTGTGTATATGTATATATACACACATATCCCATATATATATACATATGTATATATATATATATATATCTCACTCCCACCCACTCACCAAGTTTTCCTACATCCTAGGCTGATCTAAACCACAAATGTAGACAAGGTTTACTTTGGGTTTATTACCTGTCCCAAATTTCCAAGTGTTAGGATTACAGCAGGCACATGCCACTGTACCTAGTTTATGCCGTGCTGGGGAATCTAACCTAGGGCTTCATGAAAGCTAGGCAAATGCTCTACCACCTGAGCGATGTCACCAGCCCCTCAGGTATTCCTCCATCTCTGTCTTTTTCTTTTTTTTTTCTGTATTTCTGTCTCTGTGTCTCTCTATGTCTTTCTCAGTCTCTCTGTGATGGAAGTAGTTGTGGTGGTCGGGCTTCCTGTAGATTTAGCTCAGGCTGGCCCTTAACTTGCTGTGTAACTGAGGCTCACTTTGACCTTCTGCTCTTCTCATCTCTACCTCCCAGTGCTGAGGTCGCAGGCGTGCCCCTCATATCCTGCCACATGTTAGCTAAGATAGCCCTTCTTAATCCCCTCCGCTCTAGAAAAAAGTCCTGAAGGGACGCCAATGGAACCTTTTGCTGTTTTCTTTAAAAGCTTGCATTGTTTTGTTTTTTAATGTGTGTCTTGCCTGCATGTATGTCTGTGTACCACTTGTGTGTGCCTGGTGCCTGCAAAGACAGAAGAGCATCAGATCCTCTGGGACTGGAGTAACAAGAACCTGTGAAGTACCATGTGGGTGCCAGGAACTGAACCTAAGTCCTTGGGAAGAGCAACCAGTGCTCTCTCTCTCTCTCTCTCTCTCTCTCTCTCTCTCTCTCTCTCTCTCTCTCTCTCTCTCTTTCTCTAAGAGAGGGTTTCTCTGTGTAGCCCTGGACGTCCTGGAACTCACTCTGTAGACCAGGCTGGCTTCGAACTCAAGAGATCTGCCTGCCTATGCCTCCCTAGTGTTGGCATTAAAGGTGTGCATAACTACCAATACCGACCCAAAAAAGTGAGAGAGAAAAAGAGAGGGGGAGGGACTCTGGGTTCTATTTCTTCTGAGTGTTAGAAAAGACGAGATGGGTAAGATGCGGCAGCTGGCAGAATGCTTGCCTAGCTTGCACAGGGCCCTAGACCAGAACCCTAGCGCCCAATAAAACCAGGCATTGCGGCACGTGCTTGCCATAGCAGCACCCTTGAGATGCAGCCAGGAGGACAGAAGGTGGGAAGTTATCCCTGGCTACTTGGTGACTTAGAAGACAGCGTGGGTTACCTGAGACCCTGCTTCAATAATAAACAAACAAATTTAGGATTTTTTTCCCCTAAAAGTAAGATGACTATAATTCCAAGCAGCTGATTGGAAAAATATATTCCGTTTCCTTTAGAGTTTTGCTTTGTGTGCTTGTCTATTTAAGATGAGGTATCACTATGAGGTAGCTCTAGATGGCCTGCCTAGAACTTATCATGTAGCCCAGGCTAACCTTGAACTCATAGAGACCCTGCTAGCTCTTCCTCCCAAGTGTTGGGATTAAAGGTGTGTACCACCAGGACCAGCTCCATTAGCTCTGGGCCAAGTGGGTTAGATTGCTTATATTGTTAGTGGTGACTATTACCAAAATTAATTTCAAGAATGAATGAGTTGGTGTTTGCTTGCTTTATAAGATTATTTGCCATGAGGTCAGAGGATAGCATCTGTCATGCCCATGGTTATATCCCTGGCATCTAATACTGCATCTGAATTACTAACAGGTATGTTGAATGCATTCATTTCTCAAATTTCAGCCTTATTTTATGCATCAGAATTCCTCTCCAGATGCGACAGGAAATATATGACCCCAGAAGTATGTATGTGGTCCTAGTAGAAGCAAAATGCATACACAGGGAGCTGGATATCCTGGGACATTTTACCAATGAAAGCATCCAAACTTCATTTTCCTGAAGACCTTCTAAGGGTAGGTAAAACAAGCAGCTGTTTATGGGAACTCATAGTGTGAAATTTGAACTGTCAAGCAGAATGAGGCTTTGCAGTGTCTTCCTGGATAGAGGAAGGGATAAAACTGGAGAAAGCTTAAGTATTCTAAGATCTGTTCCTGGTCAGATGGGTCTGTGAGCGAGAACCAGAAAAGCATCACTCTGGCTGGATATGGCCTTTGGGTATTGTTATCTTCTGACTCTAGACTGGAAAACAGCAGCGGTAACTGAGCATGCTGGGTAATGTGCTTAATCTACAGCTAAAAGTTTGTCTGCCCTCTGCTAGTTTATAAAAGAGCTTGAAAAGAAAGTCCAAAGAGCTTTCTAGTGATAGCCTCCATTTCTATCTAAGAAAATCCCCGCCTTCCGCACAGAGTCTAGGCAATTTTACAACTCCAGGGAGCTACTAGGAAATGAATGTTTAGTCACTGATGAATCAACCAGACCCCCTTTCGGTTTTTTTTCCCTGGCATATGTGAGTTGTTCAAGCTACCTTTAGTTTAACAGGTATGATGTTATCTCCTACAAGAAAATGTAATAATATATTCAAGTTAGGACCCTACATAAAATGTATAAGATATTTATGAAGCATACTTTTAACATTAGTACTTATTATTAATCAGTAAAAGAGCAATTTTTTGGTCTTTTTTGAGAACTTTTGGCTTTTTGTTGTTTTTAAAATTTTATTTATTTTGTGTATATGAATGTTTTGGTTCCTGTGGAGGTCAGCAGAGGAAGTCAGATCTCCTGGAAGTAGAGTTATGAGTGGTTGTAAGCCACTTTGTGAATACAGAGAATCAAACCGTGATCCTTGTTGGAAGAACTACAAGTACTCTTAATGGCTGAGCTGTCTCTCTGGCCTCTTGTTAATTTTTTTGAGACAGGATTTGTCTGTAATCCAGTGTGGCCTCAAACTAACTGGCCCTCCTGCCCCAGCCTCCTGAGGGCTGGGATTACAGGCTGCTTTTACCAGTGAGCATGATATTTCCAGAGCTCATCCTTGGGCCATGTGCCAAGACTTCATTCTTTTTATAGCTGGGTAGTAGATTGTATATACATACCTCTGTTTGTCTTTCCATCGGGTCATGGGCGGTTGGATTATTTCCATTTTGGGATTATGAGAATAAACCTGCTGAGAACACTTGTGAACCGGTTTAGTTTCTTCTGTATTTCTGGGCCGAGTGGTAGACTTTGGAGAGATATGTTTTGCAGAGTGGCTGCATCGTTTACATTTCTACCAGCAGCGAAAGCCATCCTGGTTTCTCCAATGGTCCTTGCTCTCTCTCTGATTATAGCCATCCCAATGGATGGAAGTGGTTTTTATTTGCATCTCTCCACCATTAGGCATATTTCTATGTGCATATTGGCTATTTGTATATATTCTTGGAGAAGTGTGCATCCAGATATTCTGACCACTTTCAAATTGGGTTCCTGTATTCAGAATGAGTCTCATGTATCCCAGGTGTCCCCAAACTCACTATGTATGGAAAAGAGTCCTGGAGGTTCTCCACACCTTCTTTTTCTTCTTTTGGTCTTGCTAATTGTTTTCATGGAATCACTTGTTAGATTTAATCATCCTGCCACTTGGGTTTAAGGAAAAACCTCCAAAACTCACCCATATTTGCCAATAATAAAATATACCTGGGCTGGGGGTGTTGCTCAGGGGTATACTACCTGCCTGGAGTGTATAAGGCCTTGGCTTTGATAGGGTATCTCTATTTAGCACTGTTTATTCCAGAACTACTATATAGATGAGGTTGGCCTCAAACTCAGAGACCCTCCTGCCTCTCCCAAAGACCTTACTTCCATCTGTTTCTTCCTAATTACAGGTTTATCTCCTATGATGAATGCTCCATTAGGGTTCTTGGGTTGTTTGAGATAGGGTCAGCTTTCTTCTGTGAGCCACCCGTGGTAGAGTTTATTTCTGGACTTCTTGTTCCGTCCTATTGATCCATATGTTTGTCCTTACCTCGATATCACACTCTTAATCACTATAGCGTTTTAGAAAGTTTTGAAATCAGGAGTCTGGATTCTCCAACTTTCTTTCCTTTCACTGTTCTGGCTATTCCATAGCATATGGATTCAACTTAGCTGTCTCCAGTCATATTTGGTTGTCGTCTGTTTTCCCTGCCAGGTTCTGGGCAAACTGTAAAAGGTAAAAAAAAAAACAAAACATTAGACTCGTGTGATAATGGGGGGCTTTCACAGAGACCTTTATGTTTATAATAAGCTTCTGGGCAAATTCTGAGGCATTCTCAACTGACAATGCTGACCTGGCTAAGCTGAATCCATATACTAGGGAATAGCCACATGGCCCATTATCTTCGATCTTTGTCTCCCCCTGGCCTCCTTCTCCTGTGCAGAGACTCCTTGGGTACCAATTGAGACACCCCCCCTTCACAGTGCCTAGAAAGTCCCGCCTTTTCCTCTCTTGCCTACTATCAGATGATCTTCTCTTATTGACCAATCAGAACAAGGCTTTACAAAATACTGAGTCAGGAAATGCTTCATAATCATGACAATACCCAAGTCCCAACTGCCACTCGATCTCATCAACAATTGAATACATAGGGCTCCAAAACATCCCTCGACAGTCCAGCATGGAACTTTAGCAGCTTTAATTTCAGAGATATTATCTTAAGATAAGCCTGGTATATTCTAGCCAAGATGAAGTCACTTTTCTCTTGACCCATAGAACATTGTTGGGGGTTGGGCATGGTGGCTCACACCTGTACTTTACTTAGGAAACAGACAGTACTTAGGAAACAGAGGCAGAAGAATCAGGAATTCGGTCGTCTTTAGTTATAGAGTGAATTTGAGGCTAGCCTGGGTCAATAACGACTCTGTTTCAAGGAACTAAAAATGGGGAAATTTTCGGGGTGGGGGGGTGGGGGCAGGGATCCAGCTATCCTTCTGTAAACAACTATCCCAATAAATTTCTCTGAGCAATGTTAGATGTGTTTTAAATCTATGTGCCTCTCATTCTTTGTCCCCCTGGCAGGATGGGGCCCACCCCAAGCTCAGGCACTGGGGTGTCTGGAACTACCAGGTTTAAAAGTAAGTTCTAATCCTACATTTTCTAGTTTCAAGCTTGAATGTATCAGTTTAGTCCCGGAGTGAACAGGTACCGGAAGGAGATGCTCATGAAATCAGTCATGTATTTTATTTGTTTGCAATGTCATTTACATTTTGGGGGGGTTAAGTATGAGAAACCAGAAGTCAGATCTGGAAGAGGTGCATCTGGAGAATAATCGTTTGTCATACTTACAGAAAAATTTTATGAATTTGCGTGGTGAGGTATTCTTTTGGAGACCGGCGTTGAAATGACTTTGCAAGGAATTCTACCTTCTAAGGTGTCAAACTAGTTCCCCACCCCTTCAAAATAAAAGGTTTTATAATCACAGAATAGGAAACTCAGACTGAAGGCTGCATGCCATATAATGGTTGGGAAGCATAGGTGCTGAGACCAGATACTTCTGTGTTTAAATATTTCTGTCAGTCAATGACTTTGTAACTAGGACAAATTCCAAACCTTCTTTGTGTATAAAATGAGAAAAGAAGGATCCTTTCCTCATTGAGCAGTTATTAAGTCTGTCACACACACAGACACACCCAGACACACCCAGACACACACACACACACACACACAGAGACACACACACACACACACCCAGACACACCCAGACACGCACCCAGACACACACACACACACACACACACACACACACACACAGGTAAAATGTAATAACTATCAGCACAGTGCCCGGGAATGGTTACATGTCAGTGACTGACATCTGCTGTAGGATTTGGAGTTAGTTACACAGGCTTCCTGGCCATCTGAGTCACTGTGTCCATGGGTGTGAGGCTTTTTTGCTTTGAGACATTGCTTGGGAATGGAGCTGTTCTTTCTTTGGACTGGGAAAGGGTTCCTGTACAGGTCCATTTTGGCCACCACTTGGCTTTGGACGTCTACAGCCTGATAAGAATGGTTTTTACTAGACTTTGATATTGTTCGTGAGATGGCTCATTGCTAACTTCAATGGACCACGTTGTTTCACAATCATCCTCTGCTATATTTTTCTTTGGGGGGGGGGAGTTCATTCCAGAAACATCACTGACAGTATCACTAGGATTTAATAAGTAGATGGCTCCAGTTGTGATCTCAGCACTTGGGAGATAAAGGTGAGAAAAACTACAAATTCCAGGCTAGCCTAGGCTACATAGCATAGCAAAAACCCGTCTCAAAAAACTAAACCAAAACAAACAAAATCCAGAACAACAACAAAAAAGAAGCAGCCACTGAGGCTGGAGAGATGGCTCAGCAGTTAAGAATACTGACTGCTCTTCTGAAGGTCCTGAGTTCAAATTCCAGCAACCACGTGGTAGCTCACAACCATCTGTAACAAGATCTGGTGCCCTCTTCTGGTGTGTCTGAAGACAGCTACAGCGTACTCAAATATAATAAATAAATCTTTAAAAAAGAAAGAAAAACAAAAACAAACAAACAAAAAAGTCATTGAACAGCCAAACTAGGTATCAGTAGAACCAGTTGAAGAGTTGTGGGAAGATGAACCCCACCAAAAATAAATAGATAAAATCCTTAAACACTGATAGTTTAGGGCCAGCAAAATAATTCAGTTAGGTAAACATGATTTCTGACATGAAGTTGATCCCAGGACACATATGGCAAGAGAGAAGTGACACCTTGTGTCCTGTGACTGCTACACACTTGTAAGCTCATGCACACATGTATACTCACAAATATGTGTAGTGGATTTTTAAAAATTTGAACTTTAAATTCACACATCATAAAAACGCCAAAAATTAAATTTAAAAAACAAAAAAACAAAAAGCAAAAGGAACTTGTTTGGTAAAAGCATTGCCTTACTGTGATGGAGACATAAAAACAGCCATAGGTTTAAAATAAATGTTGTCCTGTAGGCTTTTATTACAGGAATAAATGCTACACATTTTTGAGGGCACTCACAGATTGTGAGCACAGTAATGTTGATAATTATTGATGCTCTTTAATCACAAACTATACATAATTACCAGAAAGCTGTGTTCAAGAGACCATGAGTTTTCCATCAGATCATGGGGGGAAGAAAGATTTTTTTTCAAGTAGCTGAAAATTTTCATCTATATGGAATAACTTTTGCAATGCCAGCTAAATGGTGCTGGCTATAAGTTTGACTCAAATTAAGTTTGCAAAATAGAACACTGTACAAATAAGCAATGTAGGGAGTTAAGAGTTCCCAGAGTGTGACTGGGCATCTTCTTCTGCTTCAGTGTGGTTCTTGTTACTAAGTATTCTTCAGAGGAAGCACAGCTGTAATTGTAACCTTTCTTTCTGGCGTCCTTTCCTCCCAGCTCCATCAGTATCTCAGCTAGGAGAACCACCTCCTCTGGAGGTCATTACTTAGGTAGAAGATGTAGCTCCCGGTAGTGCCTGGTTAGCATGGGGAAGGCCCTTTAAAACATTGGCTTCTGTGATGACTCAGTTGGCAAGAGTACTTGAGGCCCTAGTCTGGCCACCAGAATCCACATGTTGAAAAGACAGAACTGACTCCTGTAACTTGTTCTCTGATCATTATATACCCTATCTCCCGTAAATAGATATATAACATTTTAATTTAAAAAAATTAACCATCTCACCATGTATACCGCAACCATTCTGGTCAGGTACAGACCAGGTTGACAGTGTTCCTATATGGGAACCTCAAATTCAGGAGATTTTGAACCACTAAAGGATGCGTGGTAAGTCCCACCCACTCTGGATTTGAAAACAGTAAACAGTTTTGAACAAACTGGTAGGTTTACCGACGTTCAAACCTTCAGTATTTTGTCTATCTTAAACCTGAATAGGGATTGAAAAAATTAATTAGGTTATAAGGTCAGTTCTGGGTCTGAAAGTAGAGGCTGATGGAATTTTAGAGCTGGAACGCTTTTAGAAGATGTGTCCAGCCACTTCATTTTACAGAAGAGAAGACCAAGGCCCTGGGACACTTTGCGACAATGTAGGTCAGTCAGTTAATTAGTGACAGAAGGAACTCCTGTGTCCCAGCGCCTTCTGAAGACGGTGGTTTTCAAGTGCACGCTCAATTCCTGAACCAGCTCAGCACACCTATCATTTATTTATGCAGTCCCTCTTTCGTTTCCCTTCCCCTTTCTAATGGCGATCCGAAACGTGAGCCCTGAACCTAGGGCAGCCTTCCCACTCCAGGCATGCTGTCACGTAGATTAGGACTCGGTCCCGGCGCCTTTTCCGCAGCAGGTGCTCCGCACCTAGCTTTCTTTAATCGCTGCATCATCGGCGGCGGCCTTCGCGGGGCTCCGGGTTTTCAAAGCACATGGTGTCCCCAGGGAACGTGGAGAGCACCGAGGACATGGTGGGTCAGAGGCACGCCGCTCAGAACGGCTTTCTAGAGCCCGCGGGAGTGACCTCGGCGTCGACCCCGCAGGCCTAGGGCAGCCGGGGCGTGCCCGCGGGGCCTGACGTGGCGGGGCCTGACGTGGCGGCGGGGGAGCTGGCTCTGCACTGCCCAACGCTCCGGCCAGAGGGCGCCCGGCCACAGCCCTTCCCCGCCCCGAGGCCGCCCGGGGCTGCGCGTGGAGCCGCCCGGACCGCCCTGGAGCAGGGGTAGCGACCCCGCCTCCCGCTGCCCTCGGTCGGTCCGAGGCCGGGCCGGGCGGAGGGGCGCGGAGCCGCGTGGGTATCCTCCTTTCTTGGGTAGCCTTAGCCGGACCGAGCGACGACCCGAGCGGCACCGGTCACGGCCGCCCCTGCGCGCCCGGGCCAATCAGCGGCGCGGTCACAGATATGCAAATGAGGCTCCGGTTGCTGCGGGAGTGCCGCTCGCAGGGGCTGGTGGGGTCGCGCTGGGGGAGTGAACCGGGCCAATCAGGCGGGTGCGTGGTTCGCGGAGGAGGGGGGCGGGGGCGGCGCCCCGGCTCGCCTCCCTCCTTCGCTCCCGGCCGGGCGCTGACAGGGGGGCCTGGCCGAGCAGCCGGTAAGTGTCGCCGCTCACCGCTGCCGCCCGCCTCCTCCGGCGTGGGGAGGACACCCGGGGCGCCGCGGGACAGCAAACATTGCTCAACTGGTGGAGACTGGCGGGGGAGGGTCTGCTAGCCCGGTGGTCGCTGGAGGCCGCCCCAGCCCGACCGGCCGCGCGTGTCAGTCTAAGAGGGCGAGGCGGGGGGCGGCGGGGAGTCCTAGCCGTGGCGGTGAGTACATGCGCCTCCCCTTAGCAGCCCGGGGCCCGGGCTCCCCGCTCTTATGGGGCGGATGATTGGGGCTAGGGGCCGGGGAGGGGGGCGCTGCCCGCACGTGCAGCCGGGCACACCGGGGCCCGCCCGCCTGTCATGGCTGCAGCGGTGCCCTCGCCCTGAGTCCGGTACCCGGGGTCGGGACCCGGCGCTGCGCCTGTTGCGTGGGCCGGAGGTGAACCCCGGTGGGCCGGGCGCTGCTCGTGGCCTCCCCCAGGATCGGTCTCCGCCTGGGCGCGGGCTTCCCCCGTCTGGCAGCCTTGTCCTCCGCCCGGTGTCTCGCCTCGGTTACTCGTGACAGGGCGTCCCGCGCGAACAGTGGGGTCCCCGGGGCACAGCACGTCCTCAGCACTACCCCCAAGCTTTACCTCTGGGTCTCCCCCACTTACTGCCTTCCCCACGCCCCGGAGGCCACCTTGAGGGCCTTTCCGCGTCTGCAGCGGGTCCCCGCCTGCCTGGGCTGCTGCTTTCTTGGAGTCTGTCAGGGTGTGGGACGTGTTGGGTGGTTCCAAGGCTCTCCTTGCGGACATCCATCCCGAAGCCAAGCACGGACCCGGAAAGCCTGTGTGTCTTCCTGGCCTGTCACAGCTGCCAGCTCAGAGAGTGATTTGCTTGTTCCTTTTTTGGTTTTGGTTTGCCTGGTAAAAAGGGAAAGCAAAAACTTTTCAGGACAAAGTAGATGCGAATTAAAGTTGTGACACAGTCGAGGTATTAGCAGTGCTGCACTGTTACTCTTGTGGGGAGCCTGCTCCTGACCCTAATGTGACTTTTATCCGTTTACCTGAACTTGCCCTATGCAATAAAGTTTATTAATAAAAACCACCATCACACTGGGTCGGAGAGATGGCCCCGAGGTTAAGAGCACTTACTGCTGTGTTGGTACCAGAGATCAGATCTCAGCACCCAGATCAGGCAATTTGCAGACGTGTAACTCCAGATCGATGCTGATTTTGTGGACACCTGCACACGCATGTACACACAAATAAAAAATTTAAATCTTTTAAAGTTTTATTTTATGTATATGGGTATTTCGCTTGCACACACGCAAGATATGTGTGTGTGTGTAATGTATAATGTATATGTGCACAAGCTGCCCTAGTCCCTTAGCCTTGTCCCCTGCCTGCTGTCTTGCTTTGGTTACTTGTGACAGGGTGTCCTCTGAGAACAGTGGGGTCACTGGAACACAGCATACCCTCAGTGCACGCGCACGCACGTGTGTGTGTGTGCCACGTGCATACCACTGCCAAGGATCCCCTGGAGCTGGAGTTACACATAGTTGTAAGCTGCCATGTGGGTGCTGGGAATGAAACCTGGCTCCTCTTGAGGAATAAATGGTGCTCCTAACAGCTGAGCCACTAGAATTATTATTAGGAGTTACTTTTCCAGTTTTGATGCCACTTTTTATGACTTCCAGTTCTCTAGTTCTTTGACTTATGATTTGAACAGAAAATAGGGATTGCTTTATCTAATGTTACTCTATCTAAACATTACTGTACAATCATTTTGAAAGAAGCATGAGGTCTGCAAACAGGTGCATACACAGAATACAAACTTTAGAGGATTTTCCATCTGGAGGATCACAACGATGTTTTCAGTTAAAGGTTGATCACAGTGTTTCTCTTGAATTTACAACACTTGAATTTAGATGGCCCTTTTTGCTAACAACAGGCAGCGTAGAGCCTTAGGCTGGATGCTGGATAAAAAGTTCATGAAATTAATGTATTCCTCTGAGCATGTTAACCTATGTTGTATGTTCCAAAAGACTTCTGTTTCTAATGCGGCTTTAAGAATTCACACTAGTGCCGGGCATGGTGGTGCACGCCTGTAATCCCAGCACTTGGAAGGCAGAGGCAGGTGGATCTCTGAGTTTGAGGCCAGCTTGTTCTATGTAGGAGTTCTAGGTCAGCACAGCAAGGGATATGTGAGGAAACCCTATAGCAAGAACAAAGAAAAAACAGTTTCCCCTAGTTTTAGAATTTTAGGATACTGAGTATCTCATGACATCTGTCATCTGGAAACACACACACACACACACACACAGAGAGAGAGAGAGAGAGAGAGAGAGAGAGAGAGCGAGAGAGAGAGAGAGAGAGAGAGAGAGAGAGCATTTTATGTTAAGAAAAGGCAAAGGTTTAAAAACAGTAGTATAGTTGGTTTTTTCACACAAATTTTTTTTTTAAAGAAAACTCTCAAGACAGTAGGTATGCATCAAAGTAAGAAAGTATTACCCTTAATGAAAACTATAGAAAAACATTAAGATGAATGAAATAACAGAATTTTCACCTTTGAAGTATCTTGGAGTGACTTTTACCTCAATTTTCATGCCCACCAAAACAGGGTCTTTCTATCCTTTCCTTCCTTCCTTTCGTCCGTCCGTCCTTCCTTCTTTCCTTCTATTTTACCTACCTACTTACCTACCTACCTATCATCTATCTATCTATCTATCTATCTATCTATCTATCTATCTATCTATCCTAAAACCCACTAAGTAGACCAGGCTGCCTCAAATTCATAGAGATCTGCCTGCCTCTGCCTCCCAAATCCTGGAATTAAAGGCATTCGATACTATAGCCAGCTTCAACTCTTTATTTAAAGCAATTGAATCCACTCTAATAGAAGTTGTGTCCCGGATGGTGGTGGTGCATACATGTAATCTCAGGGTTGGGGAGACAGAAACAGGCATATTTCCGAGGCCAGCCTGGTCAACAAAACAAGTTCCAGGGCAGCCAGGGTTACACAGAGAAACCCTGTCTCAAAAACAAAAAACAAACAAACAAACAAACAATCCCCCAAAAAACCAAAAATCAATAAATTGGTAATTTGTATGTCCTCCTTGTGTGTGTGAGTGCATGTATAAAGCTGGATTTTGCTATATTGTCCAAACTGAGTTCAAATTCATGATTCTCTTGAAATAACTGGTAGTACTGTCATGCCAATGTGCCAGGTTTCATATAGATTCTGTGTATGTGTATGTAGTGCTAGAGATCAAACTCCAGCCTTTTTACATACAGTGCATGTGCTCTACCACTGAACTGTTATTTTCTACCTCAGTCTCCCTTTCATGTTTTTCATGTTTTGAGACAGGGTTTTCCTGTGTGGTGGAACTTGCAAGATCCACCTACCTTTGTCTCTCATGTGCTGGGATTAAAGGTTTATGGTACCATGCCCAGCTAATGAGATACATTTTAAAAAGATACATTTTTATTATTTCTTTTGAGACAGAGTCTCAATATGTAACCTTGGCTATCCGGGAACTCATTATGTAGACCAGACTGGTCTTGAATTCGAAGAGCTCCTCTTCCTTCTTCCTCCCAAGGGCTGGGATTAAAGGCAGGTGAAATCATGCACATTGTGTGTATTTAGTTTGTAAGTTTTACTTTGTGAGTACAAGTGTTTTGCCTACATGTTTATATGTGCACCATATGGCTCGCTGGTACCTCTGGAAGGCAGAAAGCATTGGATCTCTTAGAACTGGGGTTATGGATGATTGTGAGATAACAGTGTGGCTGCTGGGAATCCAGGGGATCCTCAAGGGCAGCAAGTGCCCCAGAGCCATCTCTCTATCCCCTTTTAAAGATTTTATTGAGCCAGGCAGTGGTGGCGCACGCCTGTGATACCAGCACTCTGGGAGGCAGAGTCAGGCAGATTTCTGAGTTCAAGGCCAGCCTGGTCTACAGAGTGAGTTCCAGGACAGCCAGGGCTATACAAAGAAACCCTGTCTTGGAAAAAAAAAGAAAAGGTTTTATAGTATGTGTATGAGCATTTTGCCTGTATGTATGTTGGGTACCATATGTGACATGGTACCACAGGTATCTAGAGAGGGAGTTGTATCCCCTGGAACAGTGAGCTACCCTAAGGATGCTGGGAGCTGAATCCAGGTCCTCTGGCATTGCAGCAAGTGCTGTTAACTACTAAGCCATCCATCTCTCTAGTGCTAAGATATTTTTTAAAAGAAAAGAATGGCTGAAGTAATTGATCTAGTGGAGAATTTTTTATCAAGTAACGTATAGTAAGTAAAAATATATAGATAAATATATAGAAAATGAGGCAGTTGGTTGGAGTAGAAGTATGTTGATGAGTGTTTGAAAGGTTTAAAGGCCAGAATATTTCATGAAGATTTGAACCCTCTAAAGCTTTCTGATTGTAGCCTCAACACGGGAGATAGATTACTTCTATGATACAAGATTTATCCCTTTTACACTCACTTCACCAATGAGAGTTGCTGGTTAACCATCTTTATAACTGTTTTTGAAACCTTGGTCCCTCTGTTTACTTCCTTATTGGGGAGCAGGGTGGGGGGCTTCATGTTGTAACTTTCTACCTCTTGGTACTCAACCTGCCTTGAATACTCAGGTTTGAATCTACCTTATAAATAGAATCATCTCTTGTTATTGTGACTCTTGAGATTTCTCCTTCCTGTTACACATTTGCATTATACCCATCTCCCCTGTTGAACACACCACGCATAACCGCTTGATTTTGTGTTAGCTGTAAGTTTTCAGGAACGTTTATGTTCCTCCTTTTTAGAAACAAATGAACCCAATGGCACTGGGAGAAAGGGAAGGGGGAGCCACTGCTGTAGCTCGTCCTTACAATGCCAGAGGATTTGTGTCCATTCATTCAAGAAGCAGGCTTATTGTTCTCCCTTAATTTACCATATTAGATATAACACATTAAGCGATAATATACAAAGTGACTCTTGCCTACAGGAGACCTACAATCTAATAGTGAAGATATAACAAGTAAATCATTATAAAATGACAATTGTTTTGGTGAATCCAGTGAAGAAAAAGAATATGGTTATGAGACACAGGTGTAAGGGATCTTAGAGTCTGTGGTTACAGAGTGTCCCAGGTACTGGCATTTAATTTAAGACATTAAACATAAGGAGCCAGAAGGATAAAAAGAAAAACTTTCTGTGAGAAGGAAAAATATATTTGAAGACTATGAGGAGAGAACGTCATTGATTTTTTTTTTCTTTCTTTAAATACTGTTTTGGAGCCAGGTATGGTAGCATATACCTGTAATCCCAGAATTTGGGATGTGGGGACAGGACGATCAAGAATTCATGGCTAGTCCAGACTCCATGGGAAGCTTGAGACCCGCCGAGGCTACACACATGAGATCATATAAGAGAAAGTCACTATGAAAATGTGTTGGAGGAAGGCAATAGTGAAAGCAGTGACATTGTAGAGCTGTAGTTGTTGAAGTGAGGCAGCGTGGTGGCTGGTACTGTGGTAGCCACCATAAAGATGCTGTAAAGTAAAAGGTTATACACCTTCTAAATGTGTTACAGATGCCCTTTACTGATGTGTGTATTTGAGAGAACCTGAACAGTTCATGAACTGTGGGCTGGGGTGGGGTAGGAAGCAGGTAACAGCTTCTTGATGTTAGGAAAGGCTTCGGCAATCATTTCTTTGTCGATTTCTGGCTTAAGGAACAAGATGATGGCGTGTGATTTGCTGAGATGAAGATGATGAGTGGAAGAAAGGGTTTGGCCAGAAATCGAGTTCCGAACATCATCCACAGACCAGTGCTTCAGAAGGTTGAGTCTGCTTTTATGTGAATGGTAGGTGTGTCGGGACAGGTTTAATATATATGTGAGACTGCAGTAAGAAGTATCCATAAAGGGTTTTTTTTTTCCCCCTGTTGCTTGTTTTTTAGATTTGTATATCTAACTGGCCTAGAACTCATTATGTAGACCAAACTGACCTTGAACTTAGTGCAAACTTACTGTTTTAGCTTCTTGAATGCTGAAGCCACAGGTTTGCACTACCATGCCTGACTTTTTCAGAGAGTATGTTTTGTAGAAAGAAGGAACAACATTCATACTTATATTAAACTTGATAACTAGGGTCTGGGGACTTGGCTTAGCAGTTAAGAGCACTTACTACTCCGCCAGTGTGGCTGGGATTCCAGCTCTTGCATCAGGCAGCTCACAAATACCTGCAACACCAGCACCAAGGGATGCTAGCCCACTTCTGGTCTCCATGGGCACCTACATATACACATGTGCATACATATACAACACACACACACAGCTAAATACATTTTTTTGTTTTGTTTTTTCAAGACAGGATTTCTCTGTATAGCCCTGGCTGTCCTGGAACACACTCTGTAGACTAGGCTGGCCTTGAACTCAGAAATCCACCACCTGCCTCTGCCTCCCAAGTGCTGGGATTAAAGGAGTGCACCACCACCACCTGGCTAGCTAAATACATCTTAAAACCTTTTAAAAATCATAGTTAAGATGATCTCTAACAAATATACTGTAGTTCCTGAATCCTTTTTTTTTTTTTTTTTGGATTTGGTTTTTTTTGAGACAGGGTTTCTCTGTATAGCCCTGGTTGCCTTGGAACTCACTCTGTAGACCAGGCTGGCCTCGGACTCAGAAATCTGCCTGCCTCTGCCTCCCAGAGTGCTGGGATTACAGGCATGCGCCACCACCACCCGGCTGAATCCTTATTTTTTAAAAATTCTTTTTTTTTTTCTTTTTTTCCTGAGACAGGATTTCTCTGTGTAGCCCTAACTATCCTGGAACTCACTGTGTAGACCAGGCTTGCCTTGAACTCAGGGATCTTCCTACCTCTGCCTCCCTAGTGCTGGGATAAAAGGCATGTGCCACAACTGTCCAGCTGAAAATTCTTAAAAATTTTAAATTATAAGATTATATCGGATATGAAGTTTTGAGGGCTCAGTGGGGAAAGGCACTCCTCACCAAAGCTGAGAGACTGGATTCTCCTCAGGAAGAAGGGCCGAGCTCTGCAAGTCACCTTTGCTTCCTGTACATGCTTAAAACATAAGGTGGACAACAATAGAGGAATAACTTTATTTCCATGCTCATACACACATGTGTGCATACACACACACACACACACACACACACACACACACACACGACCATACACGCAAAAATCAATTGTAATTAATATAGGAATGTTTAAATGTTATTGCAGTCCTTTGAAAAGGACTTGTTATTTGTATGTGTGTGCTATGATGTGCATTTGGAGAGCAGAGTATAGCTTTTTGTGGAGTTAATTTTTTCCTTACACCTTACACGCGTAAGCCCACCAGAGGGATTTCAGACTGGACTTACCATTCCTGTTTAGCTTTCCAGTTAAACCAACTGAGGTACAGAAAAAATTGAATTGCTTGAGGTCTAGATATTAGGGGAAACTTGAGCTATCCCGTAATTTAATGACTCCTCCATTTATCTACGTATACAGTAAATAACTGGTTTTACATTGGCAAAAGTATCTTAGAATCAGCAGTGTGTATGTAGACATTAGGAAGTCCTCTTGTCGACCAAGCTGTTTGCCCTTTCTGTAGAGTGACATCCATTTCTGTTATTTATAAGTGTCCCCGCGTACTTCACCATATTATTTTGTTGTTTTGCTGTTTTGAGCTCGGACCTGGGACTCACTGTGCGAGCTAACTTGGCTCACACCCTGACATTCTTCCTTTGTCAGCCACCCATGCCTACAATTATGAGCACGAGGCTAGCTCAGTTAGGTTTGTAAAAACTATTTTTGTTAAATTATGACAGATGTGCAGAAAAGTATATAAATCACATGTATACATGCCTGTGATTTATTACAAGGTAAACATATTTCTGCAACTGCTACCTATGTTAAAAAAAAAATAGAACGTTATCATTAGCAGTCCGGAAACTCCCCACATAGCCTTTCTAATTACCACCCCTTTCTGTCTTTCCAGAGGGGGCCATTATCCTGACTTCTGTAATCACAGATTAGTTTTGCCCAGTTTTGAACTTTATTAAGTAGAATGATATACTATATATGTTTTTTGCATAGTATTTATGTGATTTAAATATGTCCTTGTAGAACAGTACTGTATATATTTTCATTATGTTTATTCTGATAGATACAGTTTTAGTTTTGGATTATAATTATATAGACACATGAGCATCTGTGTATTATGTGTCGTAGTGAATGTGCACATAGGGGTGTGTATTTCTAAGAGTGAAAAACTTGCTTACAGATATGTACATGTTCAACTGGCAAGAATGCCTGCTTGGTTTCAAAATCTGTTCTAATTCATACATATAAAAATGTATAAAAGTACTAGTTATCAATTCAGATATGTGGTTTTATTAACCTGCTAATGTATTTAGTAAGTTTTCATTATCTTCAGAAGTTAATATTGATGATAGATTTGTTTATTTTACATATATGTAAGCTACAGGTAGTTGTAAGCTACAACTAAACCTGGGTCTTTTATAGAGTAGTAAGGACTTTTAACTACCGAGCCATCTCTGCAGCCTGACACCTTGTCTTTAAAAGTTTATTTTATTTTATTTTATTTTTTAAATAAGTCAGGTGTGGTGTTGCATGCCTTTAGTTCCAGAGCTAAGGAGTCATAGACAGGTAGATCTCTGTGAGTTGAGGCCAGTCTGGTCTACAAAATAAGTTCCAAGATAATCAGAGCTAGCTACACAGAGAAACCTTGAATCCATAAACCATAAACCAAAAACCAAAAACATTAAAAAAAAAAAAGAAAGAAAGAAAGAAAGAAAGAAAGAAAGAAAGAAAGAAAGAGAAAAAGAGCTTTTAAAAATGGAATTTAGCAGGCAGAATTTCCAGAGCTGTTGACGGAACATAAGGAACATATATATCCTGTGAGCAGGCGTCTAAGGCATTGCTCTCCCCTAGCCTAGGCCAGACACCGCAGGCAGGCCACTGAAGCATTATCTGGCTTTCTTAAAGAAGTAAATGCATCTCTGAACAATCATAGTATTAGAAGAAAAGTGGAATTTCTCAATGATTTGAGTGTGAAATGGCCTTTTAGAGGTTGTTTGAAGAACTGACTAAGCTTTGAAATGCTAAGTGAATTTGGTAGAGTTGAAAAGTCCTGAAGAGAACTTGAACGTCTTAAATTACTTCAAGAAAAACTCCAGAAAAGAAAATCCATTGCAGTGTAGTGTCAGAAGAAACAAAGGCCTTTCTACAAAGAGAAGTGGTCAGTTGGGCTGGCCTTAGAACACATTTGAGCAGTTTTCCCTGTGGGTGGACCATTGTGGTAGCCACACCAGAGATGAGCTACTTAGCCAGTCTTCCTCTGTTGTTGCACTTACTTGTGGGTGGTGAGAGTACCACAGCACAAGCATGGAGGTCAGATGACTACACGCCTTCCCCCATCTGTGTCCTGGTGATAGAACCAGGTTGTCAGGCTTGGTCGGGGAATATCTTAACCTGATGAGCCATCTTTAGCAACCCTAAAACCAGACAAACTGTCTGCCTTCCTTTCTTTTTTTGTTTGGTATAAACATTTTTAAGGATGAGATGCTTGGATTGGTTGATTTTTATGCCACTTCATGTTACCCCAGACCTAGCTATAGTCTTTATTAAAGCAATTTTTTTTATTATTGTATGACTTTCTACTTTCATGATAATGTACTTTACATGTTTTGTTTGTTTGTTTGTTTGTTTTGTTTCATTTTTGCCAGCCAGGAATAGTGGTGTATACCTGTGATGCCAATAATGACTCAGGAAACCAGCCTGGGCTACATAGCCAGATTCAGTTTCAAAAAAAAAAAAAAAAAAAAAAAAAAAGAAAGAAAGAAAATTTTGCTTCCCTTTTCTGTGATATACAAAGACTAAATTATGTAAATGCAAACAAAGTAAGCAGATGAATCCAGTAAATGGCTTGCTATCTGATGAGGAAAATATTAATAATATGAACAATATATGAACATTAAATTACTAGTTTTTCTAAAATTTTACTTGAAAGCAAAATCTGTAAAATCAACACATTTTGAAGGTGAAATATCGTAGGGCTAAATCAGGGAAGGGAAGGCCTAAAGCCCGTCTTCCTTTAAATGGCTATGGACCATCAGCATTCCAAAAAGCTTAATTGGAAAACAAGAAGCATTTAAATAGGGTCTTACTTGGGTTATCTTACAGTCCTCCTAGATATGATCACCCTTCCCCATTTTTCAAAGAAACAGATCTTTACAATGATGTTCCTAGAATTCCATGGCAAAGTGTCAGTGATGCAGCTATGGTTCCAACCACACTTGCAGTTCCCAGAGGACACAGAGCGATCATTCAGCACAGTGTGGCTCATATCTGTAAGCCCAGCATTGGGAGATGAAGGCAGGATGCCCACCATCAGTTAGAACCTGGGCTGTGTAGTGAGTTTCTAAGGAGACCCTGTCTCCAAAAGCCAAAACAAGACTGCTGTGCTACAGGCTCTTGTGTAGAGTTGTTAATGGAAAGTGTTCTCCATGTAAGGGATATTTGTGAACTTAAATAAGATCACTGGGCTTTTTTTTTTTTTTTTGCTAAATGTCATAAAATATCCATAACTGAGTTTACCATCTGTATTTGTCAGACTTCTCTAGAGTAACAGGACTTACAGAATGTGTATATATGTATATATATACATACATATATATACATACATACATACATATATACATATACATACATATATATATATACATATATACACACATATATATATATAGGACCTATTAGAATGGCTTATAGGCTGCAATCCAGCTAGTCCAGCAATGGCTGCCTATGAATGGAAAGTCCAAGAATCCAGTGGTTGTTCAATCTACAAGGCAGCAGACTCAGCTGGTCTTTAGTACATGCTGGAATCCCAAAGGAGTATGTACCAGTGCGGGGTAAGCAATGGACTTGCTAGCAAGGTGCAAGCAAGCAGGCAGAGCCAAAGTGCCTTCTTCCACGCCCTTATCTGGCTTCCAGCAGATTGCGTGACCCAGATTAAAGGTGTGTCTTCCCAGGGCAAGATCTGGATTAGATGCTGATTTATCTACTTCAAATTAAGCAAAAATCTCTCACAGTTTTTGGACTTTAGTTAATTCCAGATCTAACCAAGTTGACAACCTAGAAGAGCCGTCACTTCACCTTAACAAATCATTTAGATTTTTTTTAAGATATAGATTTTTAAAGTTTTACATGTATGAGTGTTTTGTCTGTTGCATGTTTGTGCACTGTGTTCATACCTGGTTCCTGTGGAGGTCAGAATAGGACTGTAGATCTCCTGGAACAGCTCAAAGTCACAGATGGTTGTGAGCCACCATGTGTGTGCCATGAACCAAGCCTGGGATCCCTCAAGAGCAACAAGCGCTCTTACTGCTGAGATGGCCTCCCGCCCAAGGTACTATTCACTGTGTAGTACATTCATCTTCACTGGACCGTGGTGCACACTGTACGTGTGGAGGCCAGAGGATAACTCAGAGTAGTTCTGGCATTACTGAATTTCCGAAAGTATATACTGATGGCAGGCCAAGAATTTATAAGAGATAGTAGGAATGAAAAGACTTGCTAATCCTGTTTAGTAGAAAGGATAGACACGCAGATGAAGAGTGAGAACGAGAACACTGTGTTAGATACAGAATATCTGAAGTTAATGCATAACAGCTCTCTCTCTCTCTCTCTCTCTCTCTCTCTCTGTGTGTGTGTGTGTGTGTGTGTGTGTGTGTGTAAAACCTGGCAGAAAACTGTACCCAAGTTTAGTCTCAAAAATGTTTGAAAGCCCAGGGGAAAAACATTCGAGCAGCACACTCACAGACACGCGAGCAGCACACTCACAGACACACGAGCAGCACACTCACAGACACGCGAGCAAATTAAACAAGTGGATTGCACAGCAAGTACAATGCAGTTGTGACACTCTTTCAGGAGCTCAGACAATCCCGATTTGTGCGTCTAGCTCTACAGGCCAGTGAGAGTCTATGGTTACTGAGTTACTGCGTTTTAGGACTTTGAGTGTATTCTTACTAAATCCTGTCAGCTGTGACTTAGACAGTTAAGTGAGGAAAAAACTGTTGGATTCACCAGATAAGAGCTTGGCAGTGAAGATTTAACCTGTGCCTCTTCCAACTATGCAGTGACTGACCTGTATTTACCAGATACTCCTGAATTTTCGGTGGAATCTATTTCTGTTGCTGTTGTTGTTTTGAAGCAAGGTCGTTTTTTTTTTTGTTTTATTGAGACAAGGTTTTTCTTTGTAGCCCTCTCTGTCCTGGAACTCGGTCAGGCTGCCCTCAAACTCAGAGATCTGCCCGCTTTTGCCTCCCGAGTTCTGGGATTAAAGGAGCATGCTGCCACAAACTGATAAATCCAATTAATCTTTTTTTTATTTTACTTTTTTCTTTACGTGGATGTATAGTTGAGTCTGTATGTGTGCCTGAGAAGACCAGAACAGGTCGTCAGATCCTGTGCATCAGTGAGGAGCCACCCTGACATGGTGTGAACAAAACTCGAGTCCTCTGGAAAAGTAGGATGAACTCCTAACCACTGAGACATCATTCTCTGACTATGAGTGAATCTTAGTTACATATGTTTTGTGAGATGCTTTCACTAGTTAGCTCAGACTGGCTGGCAACTTGCTACCTTCTCACCCCCAAGTGCTAATTTATAGTTTTACTTTATTATTTATATTTTCTGTGCATGGTGTGTGTGTGTGTGAGTATTGGTGCATTGGTGCCATGTCGCACATGCAAGGAGGTCAGAAGCCAGTTTCTGGAACCTGTTCTCCCCATCCATTATGTGGTTTCTGGGATTGAATTCTAGTCAAGAGGAGGATTGGTGGCAAGTGCCCTTTAACTTGTTGAGCCATCTTTCAGGACCACTTTTGAATTAAAGAGTTGAAGTTTAATGTAGATTATTATCAACATTTCAAGGATACATAGAGCAGTTATGTAGTTCTAGAACTCACGAATTGTGTTTTGTAGAGGGGGAAAAAATCACGCCTAAGTCTTGACACTTACCAAGGCACTAAGTTCGTGACTCCATCTTTTTCTTTAAAAAAATTTTAATGTGTAGAAGGTTTTGCCTTCTAACATACATTTGCATAGGACATTGGATCTGGTGGAACTCGAGTTGCAGAGACTTGTGAACCACCATGCAGGTGCTGGAACAGAACCTGTGGTAAGAGCATGTGCTGTTCTTTCAGAGGACCCAAGTGTGGTTCCCAGTACTTACACCAGGCAGCTTCCTGTTCTGGGAGCTGCCCTCCTGTTCCAGCTCCTTGTGTCCTCTGCACAGCAGGAGTCACAGACACGCACACATACACACTTAAGAATATTTTTAAAAAAGTTCCTGTCTTTCATATGGCTTGGGAGTTTTTAGTCACTTTGTGTCCCCTTTGTCCCTGCTCCAGGGTCACCCACTGTGTTGCCGGTGTTGTCACAAGTCTCAGCCTGCACACTTGTCTTCATTCTTTCTCTTCATGTTCCTTGGATGATGGTTCCACTGGCCATGCTCTCTGTCTTCCTTTGTGTGATTAAATATCCTCACTCATTTTCAAAGTTGTTGTTCTATTTCTCAGCTCCAGAATTTCTGACTGGTCCTTTAATCAAGTCTACTTAAGTGTCGGTATTTTTATTTAGTTTATGTCATTGTCCTAGTGACTTTCACCCTTGAGTCATGGTTATCATTAGCTCGTTGAGCACAACTAACAGAATTTATTAATTATTTGTCTACTAAATTCAGTAACTTGCTTAGGGACAGAATCTATGTGTCCCTTCCCCTCTTTCCTTCCTTTCTTCCTCTCTTTGTTTCTTGTTTTGGTATATGTTAAGGTCTGTGTGTGTGTATGTTTGTAACAGACATATTCAGCATTTGATATTGCAAATCTGTAAGTAAGATTATTTTACATCTTGCTCTAGGATTTTCTGTTCCTGGTCATTGAAGACAGGCCATTCATGTCTGAGTATCTTTCCAAGCCCCCTATACAGTGTCTGCATTTCTTCTGGGGGCTCACTCAAGTCTCCTCTTTGGTTTGGGTTCAGACTCCATTTTCCACTGTTTCTGTTTTGGTGCTGGGGGCTGAGACCATGGTCTCTTCCTTCACCTGAGACACGTTCCCACTGCTCTCCACGCGTGCTTTCATGAATTTCCTTTAATGATAAGGATTTGCTTTTTGTTACTTTTCTCATCATTCTCTTAGTTGTAAACCTTCGGCTGTTCTCCAGGTTCTTGCTAAATCTGGTTTTGATGATTCCTGCTTGTTTTTGAAACATTGTGCTTGAGGCTTCCTACTGGACCATTTTGCTGACTTCACTCTCTCCTACCTGTCTTTTTAGTGAACCAACTAACTCTGTGGTGGAAGGAAGTGGGAGTGACTAAGAGAGGAGAGCAGGCTATGAGAGCTGTCCAGGTGGGAGTGGGGGCTATAGTGCAGTCAGAACGAACGGGGAGTGCCGCCTTCATCATGGGTGTAATACAGAATCACTGGAGGACTGTGAGTGAAGTGACGCAGAACAACTGCCAGGAGATCACACCTGCTGCTTACTGTGTTGAAACACAGCCAAGTAGATAGCAAGGGTTAGTGTCATATCTATTCCACAGGAGAAGAAACCAAGAACTTGTTAGGTTATATGGGTTTGAAGTGGAGATATAATATGTAATAGATATAAATTAGATATAAATATCTATAAATATAAATAGATATAATTTTGACATATAATAGATATAAATTTGTAAATTACTAACATGTGACAGTAACATCATGAGACTAGTTAAAAGTATCTTGAGAGTCAGCATAGACAGAAATGAAAAAAGATTAGAGTACTCCTAAGTACCCTCAACATTTAGAGGTTAGAGTATTCTCAAGTATTACCAACAACTAAGTCAATAGTTCTCAACTGGTGAGTCATGATCTCTTGGTGGGAGGGCTTTAACAGCCCTTTCACAGGAGTCTCCAAAGACTATCCTCCATATCAGATACTTACATTATGATTCACAACAGTAGCACAACTACAGATACAAAGTAGCAACAAAAATTATTCTATGGTTCAGGTGTCACTACAACATAAGGAACTATATTAAAGGGTAGCAACATTAGGAAAGTTGAGAACCACTGCTCTAGAGGAAAGGATCATTTATAGAGACTGAAACTGAACATTAAGAAAAAAAGGAGAAAAGTGAGAGAGTTCCTGTTTTGTCATTAAGCATTTAGGAGAATCCTTCCTGGTAACTGTAACGAATACTGCTGATAGATAATTGAATAAAGAGAGAACAGTGAAGAGAGTAGCAGTTTGCCTTTCCTTGGGTCAATTTAAAGAGATGGTGGGAAGCCAGGTGGCGCATGCCTGTAATCCCAGCACTTGGGAGGCAGAGGCAGGCAGATTTCTGAGTTCGAGGCCAGCCTGGTCTACAGAGTGAGTTCCAGGACAGCTAGGGCTACACAGAGAAACCCTGTCTCGAATAAACCAACCCCCCCCCCCAAAAAAAAGGGAGATGGTGAGAATAAAACTGATTTCAAGAGATAATGTGGGCATGGCGGCTCATGTATATAGCCTGGATACTCAGAAGGCTGAGGCATGATTGCCTTGAGTTTAAGGTGAGCCAGGTTGGCTTAAATTCTGTCTTAAAAGTTAAAATAATAAAATAAAATAAAGTAAAATAAAATAAAATAAAATAAAATAAAATGGCTTAGCAATGTGGCTTACTAACATACATAAGTCCCCGAAAGTGTGTTTATTCCCCATTAATGCACACATAATACATTGTTTGGGTTTGTTTGTTTGTTTATGTGGTTGGGTTTACTTCTTTTTTGAGACAATAGCCAGGGGAAAACATAGCCTGCAGTTCACTGTGCAGCCCAAACTGGGTTTGAAGCAATCCTGCCTCAGTCTTCTAGTGCTGGCATTCTTATGGGAAAAATTTTCAAAAATGTCTCTAATGGCTTAGGGAGGTTCAATTGGAGTACTTCAGTTTGTAGTCTCGAGACTGTTTTTCTGAATCTATGTATCGAGTCTAGCAGGTAAGATTCCTCAGGAAAGGAAAGACAACCAAATTAAAAAGTGAATTGAAATATTCCTTTGCTAATGGGTCGAATACAGGATCTTATAGATTTTAATTCTTAATTTTGTATAGGTTTTAGTAGTCTTTGTTGCCATTTAAAAGGTCTAAATAATGTTGAGACAGTATCAATTCTATTATTTGTAGATTTACTCATTTTAATCTAATATTCATCGTTCAAAACTCTCTGAGCTTCCTGTTTTGAAAATTACATTATAAGGGGCTAGAGAAATAGTCCAGTGATTAAGAGCACTGCCTGCTCTTCCAGAGAACCTGTATTGAATTCCTAGCACCAACATGGAGACTACCAGGCACCTGTAACTCCAGTTCCAGGGCATCCTGCTTCTAGCTTCTGCAGGCAGTACATGTATATGGTGCACAAACATACATGCAGGTAAAACACCTATACACATAAAATCATAAAATGGTTTAAAATGATATAAATTACATTTTAAGATACTCTAAAAATTCCATTGTCTACTAATAGTTTTTGGTTGTTCTCTGATAGTCTAGCATAAAGTTTTTCTCAGTCACATTCTTTTTTTTTTTTAAGATTTATTTATTATTTTATGTAAGTACACTGTAGCCGACTTCAGACACCAGAGAGAGGGCGTCAGATCTCTTTACAGATGGTTGTTAGCCACCATGAGCTTGCTGGAATTTGAACTCAAGCCCTTCAGAAGAATAGCCAGTGTTCTTAACTGCCGAGCCATCTCTCCAGTCCCTCAGTCACTTATTCTTAGGAATTGTAGTAAAGGTGACATCTTCCTTTGATGTGGAAAACACATTAATATGTATTATAAACTTATCATCTTATCAGGTAGCTTATCAGGCTTTTTTGCTTTTATTTACTCCTACTAGTAAGGAACCTTGTAAATGACAGTGCACTCTCTTCTAGAGTTTTTCTCTTATCAAAAAGTCAGTAAGGCTCATTGTTACTTGTGTGTGTGTGTGTGTGTGTGTGTGAACCAAATGCTGGTATGTTGTTGGGTTTTTTTTTTTTGTTGTTGTTGTTGTTGTTCGTTTGTTTGTTTGCAAAGTCTAACTGTGCAATCCTGACTGCCTTACAACTTACAGAGTTCCATCTGGTTCTGACTCCAGAATGCTGGGATGTCTTTTTTTTTTTTTTTTTTTTTTAGTTAAAAATGTAATTATTTATACACATGTGTCAGAATGTAGATTTGTGCACATGAAGTACATTTCCTACTGAGGTCAGAAGATGTTATTAGGTTCCTTGGAGCCAAAGTTAAAAACAGTTGTGAGCCCTCTGATGTACGTGCTAGGGACCAAACTGAGGTCCTCGGAAAGAGCAGTGCAATGGCTCCTAACAGCCAAGTCACCTTTCTGGTGCCCTAGTGGAGCAGAACCAATAAGCACACTTGAAGTCATTTGAAGATATAGAACTTTGTTCAGGACTGCATCAGAAGTCAAGCTTTCGGGTTAGTGTGTGTCGCTCAGTTCATGCCTAAGTGGAAGAAGTTAGGTTCTATTCCTTCCTGGGATAGAAAGGTCAGGTGGATTAATTAAAAAGTAGAATACTTTGGACTTTTCCAGCAAGGTACCATGTTTCTAAGAATTACTTCAGCCTTACTACTTGACTGTGTGTGTGTGTGTGTGTGTGTGTGTGTGTGTGTGTGTGTGTGAGAGAGAGAGAGAGAGAGAGAGAGAATGTGTATATGTATGTTGTGGCAAGTTGTTGGGTTTTTTTGTTTGTTTTTTCCTGGAGTCTTATTATGCTAGTCTTATAGCTGTCTTAGGACTTGCTCTGAAGGCTGGCCTTGAACTCACAAATATGTGCCTGCCTCTTGACTCACTCGAATTAAGATTAAAAACATATACTACACCCAATTCCACAGAGGATTTTTTTCTAACATAAAGAATGAAAGTGGGCTGGAGAGATGGTTCAGTAGGTAAGAGCACTGACTGCTCTTCCAAAGGTCCTGGGTTCAATTCCCAACAACCAAATGGTGGCTCACATCCATCTGTAAAGGGATCTGATGCCCTCTTCTAGTGTGTCTGGAAACAGCTACAGTGTACTCACATAAATAAAATAAATCTTTTTTTTTTAAAAAAGAAGAATGAAATTATTTTGTTTTAGAAAAACAAGAAAGCAGAGGCGAGAAAGAAGAGGCTGGTGCCTGGGGTGATTTGCATAAACAAACTTTGTACTTACATGACCTTAGGAAGCCTTGTATTGTATCATTTATAGTGACTATATATACACCAATTAAATATATTTAAAATATTTTATTGATGCAGTTTACATATATGATTTAATCCATTTAAATGAATAATTTCCTGGCTTACCTCCTTTGTAAAAATTTAATTACCTTTGTGTCTGTGTCTGGCTGTACATGTGTAAATAAGTATGCTGTGTATGTGTGGCTGCACAAGTGTCATAAAAGCAAGCCGCTCTATCTGCCAGGACCTCTCACGGGCCTCCCTCCTAACCACCGCATCCTTTTAATTTTAACGATTTATTTTTATTTGTGTGTGTGTGTGTGTGTGTGTGTATGTGTGTGTGTATGTGTGTGTGTGTGTGTATATATGTATGTTATGTATGGATGACTGTATGCCACATATGTCTGTGTGCTCATGGCAGCCAAAAGAGAGTGTCAGGTCCGAGTTTCTGAGTCACAGGCTATTGTGAGCCACCCACTTGGGTTCTAAGACCAAAGCACAGGTCCTCTGAAGAGGACTGAACACTTTAACTAAGCCATCTTTCCAGGGCCTCTTTTTCCTTTTGATGACAGTTTTTCTGTTTCAGTCTAGGCTGACTTCCAACCTAAGATTCCTTAGATTTGCAGGTGTACATCACCACACCCAGCCGTGGTTTCTAGTAATTACAGAGTTGTTTAAATATCACTGTAGCCAGTTTAGACTGTTCTCATCACCTCGTAAAGAAACCCCATACCTATAGCCAGTGTTCACTGCTCACCAGTCACTATACATCCACCCTGCCTTCACACCACACATCCATTGTGTCTTCACACCACACATCCACCATGCCTTCACACCACACATCCACCGTGTCTTCACACCCCACATCCACCCTGCCTTCACACCACACATCCACCGTGTCTTCACACCACATATCCACTGTGTCTTCACACCACACATCTACTGTGCCTTCACACCACACATCCACTGTGTCTTCACACCACACATCCATCCTGCCTTCACACCACGCATCCACCGTGTTTTCACACCACACATCCACCGTGCCTTCACACCACGCATCCATCATGTCTTCACACCACACATCCACCGTGTCTTCACACCACACATCCATCATGTCTTCACACCACACATCCACCGTGTCTTCACACCACATATCCATCATGTCTTCATACCACACATCCACCGTGCCTTCACACCACACATCCACCCTGCATTCAGCCTTATAACCACTATACTACTGGTCTGGATAGATTTTTTTAGAAAGAGTACAAGCCTGGCCAGCCTGGGATACATGGTAAAACTGTCTCAAAAAGGGGAGGAGATGCAGAGTAAGCGTCTGTAATTTTAAGATCTTCATAGTTATGAGCTATGAGTCAATGCTTCATTTTTGTTAGATATTTAGATTATAATACTGGGAGTTGAACCCAGGCCATTATACATGTTATAAAAGAATTCTACCTCAGCCCTTATTTTAATTTTGAGACACAATCTCAGCAAGTCATGTAGTCTGCTATGAACTCAAATCTGTAGCCCAGGCTGGCCGACCTTGAATTCATGACTTGCCAGTTTCAACGTATAAGTAACTGTGATTATAAGCCAGTATGATCAGGTCCTAGTGAAATATATTCACTTCTTTTTATTACCTAATAGTACTTCATTATACTAATATATCATGCTTTTATTTATCTACTTATCAATCGTTAGACAGCTGGTTTTTTCACCTTTTTCATATTGCAAATAAATTCTGCACTGGGCATTGACATGTAAGTTAGTGTTAAAGTCTCTGCTTTCAATTCCATTGGGTATTTACCTATTAGTGCAACTACAAAACTGTACAGAAATTGTAATTTCAATTTTTTGAGTCTTTCCAGACTTTTCTACAGAAGCTACACCCCAATCACTAGGCATGTTCAACTACTCTCTTGTTTAATGCCTCTTGCATTCAGGTGCTTTCTTGATGTTTTTACCTCGTCTTATTAATGGGTCAAGAAATGATCTTTTATTGTTTTGGTTTATAGTTTGGTGTAATTAATGAGATTGGATATGTTTTTTCATGTCATTACTAGAGATTTATATATTTTTGAAGAAGTACCCAGATTTTTAAAAAAATATTTGGCCTATTTTGTTAAAACTGCTTTATATAGATATAAGTTTTTACATGTTTTAAATATAAGTTCTTTTAGGTTTTGTTATACTTTTTGAGACAAGATTTTTCTGTTGAATAGCCCTGCCTACCCGGGAACTCACCAGGCTGGCCCTGAGGAGCTGCCTGCCTTTGCCTCTACCTCCGTCTCTGCCTCCGGGCTCTTCGTGCTGGGATTAAAGATGTGTCGCACGATTATCTGACTGGATATAAGTTGTTTAAGTTGTTTGTCAGTCACATAATTTATAAAAGTTTTTCCTCCCTATGGGTGTTTCGTCTGCTTGCTTATTACTTCCTGGTTTTTGTTTGATGAGGTTTCATGTAGCTCAGGTTGGCCCCTTGAAGGGCTGTTATTACAGGCATTTGCCCGGGTGTTTCTTTAGTATCCTCTGAGTTGCTTCTTCTCTCTCTCCTAGAACATATCTGAGCCAGGGTCCTGAGAGGGTGGGATTTACATATCACTCCTGGGGAGAATGTGGACTCTCTCTTTGGAAGAGAGTCTGCTATAAGTATCTTTTGAAGCACAAACATTTGTATTCTTTATTTACTTATTTTTGAGACAGTCTCTCCACAGAATACCACAGCTGGCCTTGAACTCACAACCCTCCCATCCCATACGTGAGTAGATGAGAGTGTTTCCAAACCACCCTGGTTGTTTGTAGGTTTTGTTTTTGATTTTTGAGACAGAATCTCACCATAAAACTCTGCCCGTCCTGAAACGATGTAGACTTGCAGAGATCCTTCTGCCTCTGCCTCCTGAATGCTTAGATTACAGGTGTGTGCTATCGTGCTTTGCCATATAGGGCTTGTAAACTTTTCACATCAAAACTTTTAATTTTGCAGAAGTAAAAACTAGGTTTTCATCTGACTAGTACAGTAGATGTATTATAGCATTATTATAATCCAGCGAAATCCCAAAGTCACACAGTGTATGGTCTCTGTCATTGTTTTATTGGGTCTACTTTTCCTAAACTCAAGTTAAGGGTGAACAAGTCGCTGTTAGCTATTGCTTCCATTTCCCCTTATGATTTGTGCTTAGTGACTAAAGAATGGCTATAGCACCGGCTGCAGCTTTATCTCCTTAAACTTCTTCATTATATTCAATTTCTTCCCAGGTTACAGGATAGCTTTCTCCAGTTAGTTGGAATATGATGTGCTTGTCTTTTGTTTTGTCAGAGACAAGGCTTTACACTTTAGTCCAGACTCTCCTTGACAACTCATAATGTAGTCTAGACTGTCTACAGTGGATCTTTCTGCCTAACTATCTAGGTGCTGGGAGTGTAGGCATGCACTGCCAAATGTGGCTACTTGTTGCTTATTAAACCAGTAGATACCATTGTGACTAAGAATACATTAATATCTTGGTATACGTTATTCAAGTTTGATAGTTGAGCCAGGTGGTGGTAGCTTTAATCCCAGCACTCAGGTGGCAGAGGTAGGAGGCTCTCTGTGATTTTGAGGCCGATGTGATCTACAGAGTGACTTTCAGGACAGCCAAGGCTACACAGAGAAACCCTGTCTGAAAAAACAAAACAAACAAATGAAACAAACAAAAGTTTGATAGCTGTTACTTTTCAGAATTAAAAAAAAAAAATCTCTACAGTTGCAACTCGTACAGATTTTATCTAGAGGTTGGGGTTTTTTGTTTTTTTTGTTTTTTTTCTCCTTTTGTTTCTTTGAGACAGTGCTTCTGTGTAGCTTTGGCTATCCTGGAACTCATTCTGTAGACCAGGCTGGCTTCAACTCATTGCGATCCACCTGCCTCTGCCTCCTGAGTGCTGGGATTAAATGAACGCACCACCACAGCTCAGCTTAAGCATGTCTTAAAACCAGCTTATTGTTTATTTAGCCCAGGCCCCTGTTTGTTTCTGTTTAGCTTGAATTTCAGTATCTACATAGTTTGGATGATAAAATATGAGACATGCATAATCCTAATGGTTTAGCAGTTTCCTTAGAGATGGAGTAATATAACTGATTACAGGAAGATACCTAAGTTATTTGGCTGTCAGGCTAGCCTTCCATGCTGGATAAGCAAAGGCACTGTGTGAGCTACATGAGGGTATGCGTCACATAGATTGCTGCGGGTTTGGGCTAGTGTTATCAGCTAACCAAACCAAATGAGTCCTTCGTTATTCTGGGTCACCTTCTCACGACCTCTTGGTAATTACGTGGGTTTTCTACATATCCCCATGGAACCTGGAGCAGGTGATCATAAGCCCCTAAGTAACTGAAGAATATCGGACACTAGCTCTCAAACATACATCATTTGAAGGGCAGTGCCTAGATAACCTACTCACTGCTTGGAGGGGCTGAGGGTGTGAGACATTTCACCCTGGAGTGAGATGGACCGTTTGCTATTCCCAGGGTTACTTTACATGCCTCCACCATGATATATATACTTCAAGTAAAGTGTTATGCATTTTTACCTTTAAATGAAGAGTTGTGTCCCCCACAGGAACCTGTTTTCTTCTGTACAGTATATTAATAACCTATTTGCAATGAATTGTCACACACAAAGTATTCTGTATAAGTTTTCTTGATAGAAGTTTAGTGAATACTTACTACTAAATTTAAATTACTTTTGTTCTTATTTCCTTAGGATTCTGATGCTTCGAGACATGCCATTATGTAGAGCAATAATGAACACTGGCCTGTTTTGGACTGGTTGACGACTCTCAGAAATGATACAGTAATACCCACCACAGGGAAGCTGAACACACTCTATTTGGAGTGGACAACCAAAATTGTCACTGGAGTTTCAAAATGACAGACCCAATGATGGACTTTTTTGATGATGCTAATCTTTTTGGTGAGACTTTAGAAGGCTTGTCAGATGATGCATTTGTACAACCGGGACCTGTCTCACTAGTTGATGAACTGAACTTGGGTGCAGAGTTTGAGCCTTTGCACATAGACTCACTAAACCATGTTCAAGGTACTCCAACGCATCAGAAGATGGCGGATTTTGAACAGTTAAATCAATTTGACTCGATGAAGTTTCATCAAGTAAACCAGTCCTTTGGCAGCCCAGTTGAACACGTCTTATCCCCACACTCTCAGTTTAATCACTCTCCAGTCCACCTCCCACACCAACCCAATGGCTTGTTTCAAGATGTAGCAGATGGCAGTCCAATGTGGGGTCACCAGGCAGCTACTGGCCTTGCGAATCAGAATGGGTCCCCCTTTCATCCTCAAGGGCACTCACAGTCTCTGCATCAGAATAAAAGCTTTGTGGCACACCATGATTTTGCCTTATTTCAGGCCAGTGAACATCAAACACCGTGTTCTTCCCTTCGCTCACAGCAAAGCAGAAGTAACCTTAACCCAGGGCAAAACTCTCTTGGCCAGGCTAAAACTTTTCTAGATGCTAATGTTTCTGGTGCACACAGAGTTAATGTTAACCACCTAGCCACCGCCCCCTCCTCACAGCAGACTCTTCCGGTACAGTTTTCTCCTACTGCAAACCCTCCCGCACACTTCCTCAAGTGCAGTGGTCACCAGGAAGGCAACTATAACAGACCTTCTCCAAGTATGACTTCCTGCTCCGTGAGTAACTCGCCACAGTTCCCTGCACACTATTCCTTCTCCAGTGGTCACGTGTCACCAAGCAGCCTCCTTCAGTCACCTGGAGGCCTTGCCCCTGGTCATACAAATCAGGCTTTATCTGATTTTTCTGGAAGTAACTCTTTTTCACCTCATAGGGGAATGAAGCAAGAACCCACTCAGCATCTGCTGAACCCCACTCCATCACTGAATTCAAATAATTTTCAAATTTTGCATTCGTCACATCCTCAGGGTAATTATAGCAACTCAAAATTATCACCCGTGCACATGAACTTCCCAGACCCTGTTGACTCAGGGCCTCCAATGGGTCATTTCAATGACCACGTGGAAACAAATGGTTTTTCATCTTTAGAAGAGAATTTACTTCATCAAGTGGAATCTCATACGGAACCATTTGTAGGACTTGACCCAGAAGACCTCCTGCAGGAGGGTCTCCTCCCCCAATTTGATGAATCACCATTTGGACAAGATAATTCAAATCATGTTTTAGATCATGACCTTGATCGCCAGTTCGCTTCGCATCTTGTAGCGAGGCCTTCTGACATGGCTCAAACTCAGCTGCAATATCAGGCTCGGGGCTGGCCTTCCCCACTGTCTAACAACCATCAACATGTACATAGCAGAAATCATCTGTGTTTACAGCGACAGGTATGTAGCCCTTTGTTTTTCCTTTGGCAATTTGAGGATGGGTGAGCACAGTTCATTTTAAATGAGACCTTTCAAGAGTTCATAAAAGTCTGAGCGTGCCCATTCCAACAGGTTTATCTTGTTGCTAAATCTTATTGAGAAGCAATTCTTTGTATTTTGGAGCTGTGAGATTTAATATGTCTTATTGCTTTTGTGTTTACTTTATTATAAGGCTGTCTTGTTAAAATTAAACCTTAGTAACAATAATTAAGTGGGAAACAACAGTTTTAGCGATGTTTTAGTATGACTATGATAGGCATAGTATTGATGTTCCTATACAAGCTCATACAGACTTATCAGCAAACCTAACATCTCTGGGTAAAGTGCATAGGAAGAATCTCAGAAAACAGGTCCTCTGTGGTCTTAGCTTTCAGCTGACTGAGGCAGGGTTGCAAGTTTAGGCTGGTTTGGGTACATTAGAGGAACTGTGGAGAAACTAAACACATATCAAAGCCCCAGGAAGTCAAAATTGTAAAGTTAAGGTAATATGGAACTTTAGTTAAAATTCAGTGTGTTATAAAAATAATAAAATGTACATTTGTTTCACGTATTAGAAACAATTTTTAACTTCTCATGCTTTCAAAATAATGTTTTGTTACATTTTTTTAATCTCTGTGTGTGAATGTATGTGGAAGCGGTCAGGCCAAGGTGCATGTAGAGGTTGGGACCCTGCTTTCTCATTCTACATCTGGATTCTGGTATCAAACATGTCACCAGGCTTGGCAGCAAGTGCCCTTACCTACTGAGCCATCTCACCAGTCCTGATGTTCATGCTCAATGCTGGCATATTTATGGGGAAATTGATAATGTGCATGGCTTCATTAACTGGTAGACTCTTTTGAAAAACATGATACAAACATAGCAAAAATAATATATCCAAAATACATTTTATAAAATTTATTATTTTATATATGTGGGTGTTTTGCCTGTAAGTATGTCTATGTACTGTGTGTATGCCTGGTGCCCATAGAGGCCAGAAGAGGTTGTTGGATTCCCCCTTGGGTTGGAGTTACAGATGGTTATGAACTGTCATGTGGGTGTTAGGAACTGAGACAGGGTCATCTGGAAGAGTAGCCAGTGCTTTTAACTGCTAAGCAATCTCTCCAGCCCCCAAAGGTATTTTATGTTTATAGTGGGAAACTAGAAACATCCAACTTATTATCATATACCAATTTAATGGATTACCATAAACATTACAAAGACCCTGAAGGCTAACACTGGGAAAATGTTAACGATACCCCAGGAATAAGACATAACTTTAAATTATGATCGTAGTTCGGAGTGCAGGGAGTGGAACGAGGCTCTGAGGATGAGACTCTTGGCTCCTCATGCTTCAGAGGTCTGACTTTGAGCTAGCTATATAATTTCTGTTGTCTCTTTTTTCATCTTTCTTTCTTTTATATTTGTTTTATTTATAGCCAAGTGTGGTGACTTGCATTTTTAATTACAGCACTGGGAAGGCAGAGGCAGGTAGATCTCTGAGTTCGAGCCCAGCCTGATCTAGGGAGCAAGTTCCAGAATGGCCAGGACTGTGTGTGTGTGTGTGTGTGTGTGTGTGTGTGTGTATGAGCTATACCCTCAGCCCTCTTTTTAGTCTTCATTTCAAAAAAGATTTTATTTTGTTTTGTTTTGTTTGAGACAGGGTCTCTCTTTGTCATCTTGGCTGGCATGTAACCCGGAAGTCAGAGATCTGACTGTCCCTGCCTTCCAAGAGCTAAGATTAAAGGAGTGAGCCACCACACCTGGCTCAGGTAGGTTCTTGCTACATTGTTTAGGCTGGCTTTGAACTAACTCTGTAGTCCAAGACTACTATAAGTTTACAATCCTCTGCTCAGCCTTCTGCATACCTGGGATTGCAAGCCTTTGCCCCCAAGCCCAGCTTTGTTTTATTTCAAATAACATTTTCAACACATTAGTTTTTTAATATTCATTAGCATATATTATTTATATGTATTAGAAAACTTCGTTATAACCTTTCATACACATAATGTATATGTGCATATAATGTACTTTGATTATATGAACGAACACTGTAATAACTTCCTTTGTTCCCTCTTGACCCTCGTGCTCTTTCTAACCAGCCTTCCCTTTGCTGTGGTGTGGCCTAGTGATTTTCATTACAGTGGCTTTCAGGAGTATGGGTGAGGGACTATTTATAGGGAAGGGAAGGAACACCTTGCCAGGAGCTATAACAACGATGGAAGTGTCTCTCCTCTCCGAACAACTGCCTGTAGGTTCTCAGCAGGACCTTGTGACCCTGTCCTGCTTCCATGACTGAGTGTTGGTGATGGATCCAATCATGTGCAGGATTTGAAGAGGTATGCACAGCTGTAGTAGACATGCCACACCCAGGAGACCACACCCCACAGCACTGTGTCCCTGCCCTCCACTGTGACAGCCTTTATGCTTCCTCTTGTGAAATGTTCTTTGGGCCTTGTTCCTTCCACTTCTAAGCCTTGGGTGGCCGTGCAGATGTCCCACTTAGGGCAGAATATTCAGTGTTCACGCACTCTCAGCACTTTGACCAGTTAGCTGCTGTCCACTACAAAAATAATACTGACTTAAAGCTGACAGCAGCTGTAATCTAATAGCATAAATGTGATTACTTAGAAGGTACTTTGATAGGCGTATCATATCCACTTAGCAAAACAACAGAAATATCTTCTCCACTGGGCCTATGGCCTTCCCAGGCTCAGTTTCTTTTGACAAGGTTTACAGTATCAGATGTGGGGCACCTCAAATCCAGTCCAGCAGGCTGAATATCCTCATGACAGGCTTGTCCCTGTTGCACCAGTGGCACAAAATAATTTAGTGGCAGATAACAGTTTAGCAGACAAGATTCACAGCTGAGTAAAAACTGTCCATGACAATTCTCTCTGAGTACTTTCTGCAACTATGAAGCAGACTTTTCTGGAAAGAAGCTTCCAGATCAAGTCTACTTTATGTTTCTATGTTCAGGAACCAGAGTATCAATGCACAGGCTTGGGAATGTCTAAGACGGACATACTGCAGATATGCTTAGGTGTTCTTTAAAGACACAAACCTCTCTCTCTCCATTCCACTTGTTGAGTGTAGGATGTTGCTCCCTCTACTGGAGGGAGGGTCAAACATGTCAGTCAGCAGGACCCTGGAGAAATGTATATGTATATGTACTGCTTGTATGCCTGGGGCCTAAGGAGGTTAGAATTGGACATCAGATCCCTTGGAACTAGAGTTACAGATGGTTATGAGTCCCTCTATGGGGAGTGGGAATCAAGCCTGGGTCTTCTGGAAGAACAGCTGGTGCTTTTAACCACTGAGCCACCTCTCCAGCTCTAGTGTTCTTTGTTTGTTTGTTGATTCATTTATTGCAACAGGGTTTCTCTGTGTAGCTCTGACTATCCTGGAACTCAGTCTGTAAACCAGGCTGGGATTAAAGTAGACCTCTGCCTCCTAAATGCTGGGATTAAAGGTTTGTACCACAGTGTCCAGCTTTCTCTCTCCCTCTCCCTTTCCCTCTCCCTTCTCCTCCCTCCCTCCCTCCCTCCCCTTCCTCTCTCATTTTTAAATCAGGTTTCTTTAGCTCCATCTCTTGCAATAATTTTGTTTCAGATTAAACTAGCACATGCTATTAGAGACATTTATGAGCAGTTATAGAATAAATATGGGTGTGTCCATTTTCCTTTTCTTCCTTCCTTCCTTCCTTCCTTCCCTCCTTTCTTCCTTCCTTTCTTTCTTTCTTTCTTTTTTTTTTTTTTGTTTTTTTGTTTTTATCAAAACCAATTCTGACATAAGCCTGGTGATACAGTGCAGCAGGTCAAAGCTCTCACTGCACATGGCTGTCCACCTGAGTTTGAAACAGACTCCCTAAAGTAGTTCTCCACATATGCTCTGTGCTGAACAGCTGTGCACACATCCCAACAAAGGAAGTTCTGAGCTGAATCTTGTACTGTAGACGAGGTTATTCTTTGAGCTACTTTCTGAAAAGTCGCTCTGGTGCTTCACTCACCTGAACACAGCTGAAGAGAGAGCTGTGTGTTTAAAGAGTATTTCTAAGCTTGCCTTTCCTTTCCCCGATGGCAGCCATGTGGACAAAGCCACCTAGCTTATCAGAAGGGCTCACTCTGTACCTCGGCTGGCCTGGAACTCTGGACAGGGTTGGTATCACACTGTCTCCCAAGTGTTAGGATTAAAGGCTTGTAGGCCATCAGGCTTAGTTGCTATTTGAAAAGGAGAAAAAACTAAGGAACGAGGTCTGCCTACAGGTTAGTGCGGCGAAGGGCAGGAGAAGCCACAGCGAGTGTTTCCAAGTGATTGTTTACAACCTTATAAGCAGAAACAAAACACTCACCTTCATCTTTTGTTTTTGGAGAGAACATTTTGACCGAATAACACTCTAGGTTTTCTTTTTAATCCTTTTATAACAAATATTTTGTTTTATTTTATAACAGTCTTTAGCTTTTATCTTTGCAAAGTGAAAATGACAAAAGAGTTAAATTCACTGTACACATTCTATAGCAAAGAGATGTAGGGTGGCTTAACTGTCTTTCAGAACAGGAAATGCTGGTTTAGATGTGCCCATATATGATGCTCTGTTAGCTTTTGTATTCTCATAATTTCTTAACATTACTTTACTTCTTGATGTTCTTTTCCCTCTTAAGCTACAGTGGTACTTAAACATGAAAACGTTAGGTTGGGCAGCCTGTGCAAGGCACTTTTGCCTTGTTTTGTTTTGTGTTTTTTTGAGACAGGATTTCTCTGTATAGCCCTGGCTCCACTGGAACTCACTATGTAGACCAGGATAGCCTTGAACTCAGGGATCCTCCTGTCTCTGTTCCTACCCCTCACCTTCCCTAGTGCTGGGATTATTAAAGGTATGCAGAGCCACATCTGGCTGCAAGGCATATTTTTAAGATAATATTTTTTTAATAAATTTAATACAAGGTTGTTATAAACATTGATTATTTAAAAGACAGATATGTAAAAAATATTGTCACATGTGATACAGAATAGAAATGAAATATAGTCATGATTTTCTCATACTCTAGAGATTGAGTCCAGAAGATTAGAGTTCTAGGCAAGTTTGGACTATTTAGTGACACCTCATCTCAAAAAGGAAAAACGAGGCCAGGCGGTGGTGGTGCATGCCTTTAATCCCAGCACTTGGGAGGCAGAGGCAGAGGCAGAGGCAGGCGGATTTCTGAGTTCGAAGCCAGCCTGGTCAACAGAGTGCTTTGCAGGACAGCCAGGGCTACACAGAGAAACCCTGTCTTGGAAAAAAAAAAAAAAAAAAGGAAAAACGAGGAGTGAGGGGGGAGAGGAAAGAATGAAATAAGAACTTGTGAGGTTGTTAGGAAAGATAAGCACTGTTGACTTTGTTATATAAGTAGCCAGTGAGGTCTGTTGTACAATGTTGCAATTTTAAGAAAGTTAGAATCCAAAGTTGACACTTTGTTACATAAGTATCCAGTGAGATAGATACCCTATGAAGTGCTTACTGGCCTGGAACCCACTCACTATACAAACCTGGATGTACTCCTGCTACAATCTTCCTGGCTCTGCCTTCCAAAGCCTAGGTTAAGCAAACAGCCACACATCACAGCGTCCTGCTAAGAAACGGTATTGTTTGGCAAAGTAATGCTTGACCAAAAAATTAAGTGCTTTATCTAAATACTTGACATACATTTATTAACACATTAGGCTGTCACAATGAACATTGCATTTGGATTTGATCATTTGCTTTAATATACATGGGAGGAAACTGAGGTTTGGAGAAGATAATGAACATCAAGGTACATAATAGTCACTGTTAATTCAACTCCTCCTATTTTGATTCCATTATCACTTGGGGTAAGTATGTTAGTGCTTATATATTATAAAACAATAATATGCTAATTTCCCAGCTTCTTCCATTCAAAACTCAACAGTACTAGTGCTGGGGAGATGACTCAATGAGTAAGAAAACTTGCTGGGCAAGCACGACGACCTGAGATCAGATTCCCAGTACCCACATATCCAGAGGTGCTGTTGTTGCACTAACTCCTGCACTGGGTGGGACAGAGACAGGGGGATTGCTGGGATTTGCTGGCCAGTCAGTCCAGCCAAAAGATGCTGAGCTCCAGGTTCAGTGAGACACTGCCCCGAAGAAATAAAATGGGGGCTAATAGAGGAGGTAGTCCAGTATGCTTTGGCCTCTTCCAGGGTATAGGCACCCCCCATCCTCCATCCCCAATCCCCAGTCCCCCTCTACTGTTGAGAACCTCCAGCTATAGAAAACTATGGATTTCTTCAGGCAATGTTGATAATAGATTATCCATCAGCAGAGAGAGAATAATCCCAGGGGAGGACAAACAAAAAACTTAAAAGATTGTATGTAAGAAAACACCAAATGTCCCAAAGGTAAATCCAATAATTATCTTCATATGCTTGAAGGACTTTAGAGGCCAGAAGGAGACCTGGTGGGCAGAAATGAGATTGTGTGTGTAGTATATGGAAGACGTTTCCAATCAAGCTCTTTTAGTGAAAGTGGGGAAGTGGAACACTAGCCAGAATTGTCCCAAGAGTATTTTTGTAGGTGTGAAGTGGACTAACTTGGTAGTTTATTTCTACTCCTAAAATGCTATCACTGTGTTTTTAGGATGTATTATAGAATATATCGTTTAAACTGTCTGTGTTGCTTCTGTGTAGCAATTATAGTATTCCATATTTTAGTTAAAGTAGGACATTTTAATCTAGTAGATTTGACAGAAATATCAAAACCAAGCATTAATCCTCTAACTGTAGGTAAATTGCTAGACAATTTCTATTTTGCACTTTGGCTTACTCAGACAATCAAGATTTTTGAAAAAGCTATTTTATAATAGTGAAATGTGACTGACTAGGTTTCTCTATTTGAGTAACTAATCTGAAAGTATTATAAGTGGAAGAAATATGATAATGTCATATGATGCAGTAGCATTAACATAGGAAGAGGTATTGAGTGCATATCAGGGAGCATGTGTACAGCTTTCAGTTAAGTGCACCCTGCCTAACTGTGTAGACCATATTTTGCACATTTACCACAGGGAATACTTTATAATTTGTGGGAAAAGAAAACTCGTTAAACAGGTATTGTTTCTCCATTTGAATATGTATTTGTATACCTGCAAAGTTGGATTTTAGCACTAGTCAAGCTCTTTCTAAAGCCACATTTACTAACAGTAAGATGAGTTAGAAAAGCCATGACTTGTTTATTGCTACAATCTTATTTCATAGATAAAAGTCTGTAGTACTTTTCCAGGTGACCAAAATGAGAGCAACGCCCTGTATGGTGAGACATTCTATTTAAAATGTGTTACAGAAAATAGTTATAATTTATTGCCTACAATGTACAAGTATTTATATCGTTTTTTTTAAATATAAGGGACTTAGATAACTACAGATTTTGGTATATTGTGGTTCTGGGAACCATCTTCTGTGGTCTCTACTTTATCTTGTGCCTTCGGCAGCCTCTTGATGCTACTCATCACTGCCGTGTTTCTTCATTCAGGAACTAGGGTTTACTGACCAGAGAGAGTTAAACTGGTCATCAGCCTTGCTGTTTGTGAAGGAGAGAAATAAATAATTCTCCTCTCGATCCTTATCAAGTGGGTTTTTGGTTTTTTCTTTGTTTGTTTGTTTGGTTTTGGTTTTTTGAGACAGAGTTTCTCTGTGTAGCCTTGGCTGACCTGGAACTCATTTTGTAGACTTGAGGCTGGCCTCAAGCTCAGAAATCCACCTGCCTCCGTCTTCCAAATGCTGGAATTAAAGGCATGCGCCATTACCACCCAGCTTAAAATTTTATTTATTTGTTTATGTGCGTGCATGCATATGTATCATCCCTAGGAAGGCAGAGGAATCATATCTCCTGGAGCTGGAGTTAGATATGGGTGCTTGCAAGCTGCATGATGTGGGTCTTGGGAATAAAACTCTAGTCCTCTTCAAGAGCAGTATGCTCTTCAACACTAAGCCATGTCTCTAGTTGGCTATGTGTTAACAGAATGAACAGCTTGTTTAGTACACTTAAAGAGACAGCAGGCTGAGCTATAATAAGAATACAGCCTACTTAATTTTAGAAAAATCTTGAATTGATCAGAATTTAATACTTTAAAATATATATGTGTGTTTACACACACACACACACACACACACATACACACACACACACTAATTTGGACTATAAGAAAGAAAGCTAAGCCAGGTGGTGGTGGCAAACCCCTTTTAGTCCCAGCACTCAGGCGGCCTCAGAGGCAGGGGGATTTCTGTGAGTTTGAGCCCAGCCTGGTCTACAGATTGAGTTCCAGGACAGGCAGAGCTATTACACAGAGTAACCCTGTCTAGAAAAAGACAAGAAGAAACAAAGAAACAAAGAAAGAAGGAAGGAAGGAAAGAAGGAAGGAAGGAAGGAAATTAGCCTAATTATATGAAGTAGTAAAAGAAGTTAAAAAATTTATCTTTCATCAAAATTTACTGTGTGGAGTTGGAACTTCCCAACAAGATCAAATTAACATCATTTTTATGAATATGTAAAATGCATATATTATTTTAATTTAGGTAAGTAGCTCAAAACTGCTTGTAACTTCAGAAGATCGGACATCTCTGGTCTTTGTGGGTACCTGCCATCATGTGTGTATACCTATACAGAGAGAAGCATAGTTAAAGATAACTCACTTTAAAATCCTGAGTAGATTTGGTTATCCTTCTAAGCTCAGTATCCTTTTCTATACAGTGTGACTAGTATTGGCACCAGCCATGTAAAATTATGTTCTATATTGACAAGCTTGCTGCAAAAGAAATCAAGGAAAATAACCACTTACAATAGGTTAATATCTATCAAGAAATGCAACCAGTAAGGTAAACTATTATCTGTGAGGATAACTTCAGGACACACACACACACACACACACACAAAGAAGAAGGACAAGGAGGAGGAGGAGGAAAAGGAGGAAAGAAATTGAACACACTAGATTATGGGAAGACCTCCTGTGCTTCTAGAATTGATATGTAATGGTTTGTATAGACATCAGTGATTAAATGCTCAGAGATGTTTGCTTCAGCAAGCGGTTGAGTCTCTGCATTAGTACTACCAACTGGAGTTAGGAGCTTCTTTGAACTAGGCATGGTGGCACACAGTTTTAATTCCAGCACTCAGGAAGGAGGAACTATGTGAGTTCCAGGACAGTCAGGGCTACACAGAGAGACCCTGTCTCAAAAAATAAAAGGAAGCAGCAGCAGCTTCTCTGTCCAAGGTGGAGAACATGAGGAAACTGTGGATATAAACACAGTGTTTATCCTTAGTTCATCAGGGAAAGCAAGTCAAACTACGTTTCTGTTTCATCTCTCCTATAGGGAGTAGGTAAGAAAGCAAGTGACAGCAAATGCTGAGGAGCATTTGGAGAAAGGGGCCCTTCATTACCATTGGCAAGAGTGTCACCTGGTGTGGCACTGTGGAAATCTCATAAAAGAACAAACCAAAGCTCGTTAGAGCTGTCCTCTGACCGAGCTCAGCTTTTCTTGGGTGTAGACTCACCAGACTGCCACCACAGAGACATTGTGGTCTTACATCACACCTTCATATTTCACTGTGGAACTTGATGCCTGTGGTGGGGTTTACAAAGATGTCCTGTTTAGCAAATTGTTGGCTGCTCCCTTCTCTTCTTAATTGTTACACCATGAGTTGTTACGTCATAAGGGATACTGAATTTGAGTATTTGTTTTCCTTTATCACTTGATAGGATATAAAGCTTTTATGAGGCTCTCTCTCTTTTTTTTTCTTTTTTTTTGATTTGGTTTTTTTTTTTTTTTTTTTTTTTTTTTTCTTCGAGACAGGGTTTCTCTGTATAGCCCTGGCTGTCCTGGAACTCACTCTGTAGACCAGGCTGGCCTTGAACTCAGAAATCTGCCTGCCTCTGCCTCCCAGAGTGCTGGGATTACAGGTGTGCGCCACCACCGCCAGGCTTTTTTTATGAGGCTTTTAACAAGCTGTACTATGTGAATTAATTTTCAGATAGTAAATTAGGCTTGCATGTTGGAGAGATTGCTTAGTACTTAAGAGCACTGGCCACTCTTTTAGAGGATCTGAGTACAATTCCCAGTACCCACATGGCGTCTCACAGCAATCCTGAACTCCAGTCCTACGGTTTCCAACACCCTTTTCTGTCCAGGTATGTACAGACATGTATACAGGCCAAACACCCATATTCATAAAACAAATCAATAAAATTTAAAAACAAAGCCCAAACCAAATAAACAAAGTTCTAAAAAGGAGGATCGGGTATCTGTCCTTTCCATTAAGAGAGAGAGAGAGAGAGAGAGAGAGAGAGAGAGAGAGAGAGAGAGAGACAGAAACAGACAGACAGACAGACAAAGTCAGATTAGGCTTGCATTCTTAAACTCTATCCTACATGCTCAGTCTCCCTCTATCCCTCTTTCTTTCCTTCTCTTAGCTGCTAGTTTTTTGGTTGAGAGTAATTTGTGTCTACAGTCGACGTTAGGTCTGTAATTTGTTTTATTTTGGTTTTGATCTGTGATTTTAATTCATTAATTGTAACTGTTTAGTTTTTCTTTGGTTTTAATAGGCTATCTGGATGATTGTATTAGTAAACAATGCAATTAATTAGAAAATATTTTTTAACCTCTGGCCAGAAGTTAGTTGGAGACTTTCCCCCATATCTTAGAGCAAAGGAGATAAATATGTTTTGCTTTTAATAAATAATATCAACAAAGTAGCTTAAAAATTAATATTGACAGTATTTTTATAATCTATCTTCAGTGGAATGTTTATGTTTGTATTAAATTTGTTTTTGTGAAATACTGTGTATTATAAAAACTAAGTGCCACAGTGAACCATGTTTTCTCCCCCTTCCCACTTCCCACTTCCTGAATCATAAATTCCAACAGAACCAACAAACACTGTCACATTGGTTCCCAAACTCATTCTTTTTGTGTTTTTTGTGATGGGGTCACTCTCTGTGGTCCACCTGTCTCTTGGAACTCATTATGCAGACCAGGCTGGCCTCAGAACTCCGAGGCTCTGCCTCCCGAGTTGCGATTAAGGGCATGTGCCACCACCCAGCCTAAGAAAACAAATCCTCATCACCATCTTAGGATTTATTTTTAATTATGTGTATGTGAATGAATGTGGATGCCCATGGAGACCAGAGATGTTGGGTCTCCTGGAAATAGAGTTACAGGTGGTCAAGCCGTCTGATGCACACAATGGACATGGGACTCAGGTCCTCTAGGAAGAACAGAACTTGCTCTTAACAACTGAAGCATCTCTCCAACTCCCTCAAACTTTTTAACAAGAGTTTATCTATGTAAGAATTATGTCTATATCCCCTACACGTCAGAAACAGGCATCAGATCCCATTACAGATGGTTGTGAGCCATTATATGGTTGCTGGGACTTGAACTCAGACCTCTAGAAGAGCAGCCAATGTTCTTAACTGCTGAGCCATCTTCAGCACCCCCGCCAAACTCCTTTTGAAGGTCTTTTCAGTTGAAGGATAAGCTGCTGATGAATCCCCCGTTGCCAGTTATCCTAGTTTGCATTATCCTTTCTACCTAACCGGCAAAAATACAATTTATTTCACAACTTTAAAGAATGTTTTGCCTGTTTAAAACAAAAACAAAAACAAAGCAACAAAATAATTTAAAGTAGACAAAGGGTAGGATTTTTCTGTATTCTGGATCAAAGGTTTCTCCAACTTCTGGCTTATCAAGTCCTTGGGAGCGACTTTCCTCCTCCTCTTGTCCATTTGGGTTTTTGTGAGTGAGCACTAATTGTCATGATGTTCAGAGGGGGAGACACCCAGTCCCTCAGCATCCCGTGAGTGAGTACTTCAGCACCTCACGGTGTCCTGGGACAAACTAGCAACGTCCTCTTGGCAAGACTCTCATTGCTTGGATGCCTTTTTTTCTTATGGTCTTCATCCTGAGAACCTTTCTCTCCCTGCCTTTGCTCCTTAAGAAGACAGTCTGAGCCCTCACTTGTTCATGCTGACTTAGTTCACACAAATATGTCCTTATTTGCTGTTTTGCTCTTTCTATTATCTTGTGCATGCTACAAATTCTACTTCTCTGGTAAGAATATTGGCGTGAGGGTATCCGTGCATACACGCGCATGTTTGTGTGGTGAGCATCCAGGCTCAGGTTTCTTTTTCTTTTGTGCTTCTCTTTGTGTAGCTGTCCAGGAACTCACTCTGTAGACCAGAATGGCCTTGAACTCACAGAGATTCACCTGCCTCTGCCTCCTGAGTGATGGGATTAAAGGTGTGTGTCACCACTGCCCAGCTCTTTTCTATTTTGCTTGAAGATTTATCATCATCATCATTACTATATTCATATGGGTGTTTTGCCTTGATGTATGTCTATGCACTGATGTATGCCTGGTATCTGCTGATATTGGATCCCTTCAAGCTGGAGTTACAGGTGGTTTTGAGCTACCATCTGGATGCTGGGAATCAGACTTGGGTCCTCTTGAAGAGTATGCAGTGGGCTGCTGAGCCATCTTTCTAGCCCCTGGGTAATACAATCAATTTTAGTTTGCAGTAAATAAATAAAACTAATAAAAGCTGCTAACTAGGTAAAATTAATCCTGTTCTGAATGTGTCTACCTCTTAAAGTACCCTTTGAAAGTCAAATTTTATTGAGACAATTTATATATAATAAAATGTATCCATTTTAGTATAATTTATTAAGATCTGAGAATTATGTGCTCCTTATTACAATTAAGCTTTATTATATATATGAGTACACTGTAGCTGTACAGATGGTTGTGAGCCTCCATGTGGTTGCTGGGATTTGAACTCAGGACCTTCAGAAGAGCAGTCAGTGCTCTTAACCGCTGAGCCATCTCTCCAGCCCTATTACAATTAAGCTAATAAAACATTTCATGTCCTAAGAAGTTTCTTAGATGAGCAATTATCTTCCCATCCCATTCCCAGACAATCACAATGTGTTCCTGTTGTTATAGATTAGTAATGCCTGTTTATGATGTTATAAATGAAATTATATTGTCTATACTCTTGTTTCTGTGTTTTTTCATTCAACATAGTTTGTTTTAGAGTTGTTCATATCATTTCATGTATCACTTTTACCATTAAACCATAAACATTATTATCGTGATGTATATGTGTGCCTGTGTGAGTTTATATGTCCCATGTGTATGCAGGTGCCTGTGGAGACTGACAGAGGGCACTGGACCCCCTGCCATTTTAGTTAGAGTACGTGAACCCTCTGGTCTGTGTGATAGCAACTGAACCCTGGTCCTGTGCAAGAGCTGGGCATGCTCTTGACCCCACTGAGTCATTTTTAGAAAGAATTTATGTGTAGTAAGAGTGACTTTTTGTTTTTGTGTTAATGTGTATTCTAAAACCTTTCATATAGTAGGCTGACTCTCTGTATGTCAGGTATATTCCCGAGGCAGCTTTTTTCTCTCTTCTTTCTTCCTACCTTCTTTCCTAACTTTCTTTCTTAAGCTATGTAGATTCAGATGTTCCAGAATTCACTACATACCAGATTGACATCAAATTTAAAGTAATCCTTTTGCTTTTGCTTCTTGCTTGATTTCTGGGCTACAGACAGGTATCATTGCACACAGTTCAAAGTAAGGTCTTTTACACACACACACACACACACACACACACACACACGAGAGAGAGAGAGAGAGAGAGAGAGAGAGCTGGGCACTGATAACAGACTTGAACCGGAGTGATGGCTCACTGACTAAAGTGCATGCTCTCTGCTCTGCAAGTGTGAGGTTGGCGTCTAGCCTGGAATTGTGCTCTCAACGGCGGAAGCAGGCTCCCCAGAGCAAGCTGGCCAGCAGGAGTGTCTGCCTAAGTGAGCACTGCGATGGACTGAGAGGTCCTGCCTCAGTAAATAAAGTAGGAGAAATCAGCCTCCGACTTCCACACATGCATCTAAGCCACATGAGTACATGTGAAAAATGGGAGAACACAGGCTGTGCTGTGATTAGTATCGTACATTCCGGAATGTGTGTGAGAATTTCAGACACTCCCCCTCCTTCAAACGAGACACCTGTCTCCCCACCCTCCACCCCCTCCGTTTAAATTTAAGGCTCTAGCACAGTTACATCCCTAGCCCTTAGGGGGGTTGTTTGCTGTTTGTTTTGTTTTTGAGATTAGTCTGTTGCTCTTTAGGTTTGCCTCCAATCTGGAATCCTCCTGCCTCCACTCCCTGATCACTGAGCTTTAATACTTCCATCGCCTGACCCTGACATCCCTTCAGTCTCCTTAATTTTAACCATCGTAATTGTAATTTGTAGTTTCCTTATGCATCCTGATGTTGTTACATCATTGACCTAAATGCCTGTCATGCTTACTGAAAGGTCATTGTCGAAGTCTTTCCTGTCAGATATAGAAGTCAGTGTCTCTAGTATGCCCAAGACCTGAACAGCTCTATGTGTCTGCACAAATGTGTGTTGGAGCTGATGATGGAAGGCAGGAATGGAGCGAAGCACTGAGCAGGATCTTAGAGGAAGGTGGCTAGTTAGCAGTGTTGTGTGATGAAGAAATAACAGCCGTGTGTGGTTCTGTACACCTGTGACCTCAGCACTGGAGACTGAAGCAGAATTGTGGTTTCACAGCCAACCTGGGCTACATAGTGAGACATGGTTGCCCCTCTCTAAAAAGGTTCATTCATATATTACTCAACTAAAAGCAGAAGGGTAAGGAAATGGTAGATTTAGGATGTTTCCAGATTTTAATAATAGAAGTTCCTGGGCCTGGAGAGATGGTTTGAAAGCACTGAATATTGTTCTTCCAGAGGAACCAGGTTCAATTCCCAGCACCCATGTACCAGCTCACAACTGTCTATAACTCATGAATGTGGTGCACAGACATTTGCAGGCAAAACACCAGTATACATAAAATATTTTTTTTAATAGAAAGCCTCTATAAACATTTGTGTGCAGCTTTTAAAAAACTTTAATCACTCAAATAGCTGTTTATTGGCAGCCACTGCAAGATTGTTGGACACATAAAATCCTATTGTATGGACTGTTATAATTAAGGAGCTTGAAGTTGTATTAATGTCTCACAATGTGAATGCCTTTTCTTTTGTTTTTGTGAAATGCTTGCTCAAATATTTTTTCCATTTAAAGTTGGTTTTCACACCATTACTGATTTGTTTCCTACCATGAGGTATTGACTCTAGGACTGTGAGTAAGTATGTGGCACTTAGCTAGACATGCCAGTCTCTAGACTCCTCTATATAAGAAACATTAACCACAGGAATTAAGTCTAGTATTTACTAATTGCTTAGTTGTTAATGTTTCAAGAGCTATTAGTTGAATTATCTCATTTAAATTCATAACATATCTAAGAGTTTATATGAAACTATTAAACATTAGGTGAAATTCAAAAGATTTGAATATGGCCTTAGGCTATAAATAACTACAATGTACTATGGTAAGTATAGCAGTAAAGTTACATATAATAAAAAAAAAATCTCACAGTAAGCTTTGTTTACTTGGTGTGGACTGGGTCTCATACCTACTAGATCATACTCTGTAATGGCACTAAAGTGAATTTTTGAATAGGCACTTATTAGACTAGATTAGAGAAAGGGCACTGTTTTAGTCATTTGTGGTTGCAATAGCAAAATACTAGAGGACACGTAACTTAGAAGGAAGGGTTATTTGGCTCACTGTTCTAGAAGCAGAGAGAGTCGAGAGCATGGTGCCACATGATGAGACACAGCAACTTTCCCCAAGAGAGCTTGCCTCTAACGTGGCTGCTCCCCTGATACTCATGAGTTAACGAGTGGGTATCTACAAAGGCAGGTTCAGTCGCTTTCCTGATACATTAACATGCGATTTGACGGGTTACCTCCTCACCACCACTTGAAACAGGGTTTCACTCTGTAGCCCTGGTTGTCCTGGAACTGACTGTGTAGAACAGGCTGGCCTTAAATTCAGAGATCTAGTTGCCTCTGCCTCCCAAGTGCTAGGATTAAAGACATGCATCAACAAGCTGGGTTATGTATTAATTTTATACATGAACTTTAGAAAATAAGTCTTTATAAGAATTCTAAGCAAATAGAATAGTAAATGAAAAGTTTTTAGTAGAATATATCTAAATATCTGAGAGTACTTCAGTGTTTGCTTGCATACAGAGTAAAGTAGATATCTGGGATTTGGTTTTGGAGAGATGATTGTTATTCAGACATGAAGACCAGAAGTTAGATACAGATTTGAACATGGTTTTGTGGTTTTTCTCTTTCATATTTTGATTGTTACATTTTCTTTCTCGGCTGGGGATGTAGGTCAGTGGAAAGAGGTCATGTCTCAGATGCCCTGTGTTTGATCCCCTGCATCATGGAAACTCGGCATAGTTATGGATGTCCAAGCCACTCAGTGTGGAGGCACAAAGGGCAAGTCTAAGGGCCTCTCAGCTACACAGCAAATCCATGGCCAGCCTTGGCTACATGAGACCTTGTTTTCTCTCTTGTGTACATACACACACATACACATACACACACACACACACACTCACACACTCACACACACACATTTTCCTCTTGCATCTCCTGTTTTTGTTGTGTACTGAAACAGGGTCTCTCTATATAGCCTTGACCATCCTAGAACTCACTATGTAGACCAGGTCAGCCTAGAACGCACAGAGATATGCCTGCCTCTGTCTCCCAAGTACTGGAATTAAATGCATCAGCACATCTGGCTGTAATATATTTCTTATAATGTTGTGTGGTACCAGATTGTGCTTAACATAATGGTTTAAAACAACACATGTATTATCTCATTCTTTACTTGGGGCATGCGCCTTGTCTTTTTTCCTCCCTTCCTCTTTTTATTTTGAGATATTTTAAAAAGTTTTTTGCTAGACCGTATGCATGTGCGTGTGCATGCATTCGCATGTGTTGTGTGGACAGGTGCATCACATGCCATGGCATGGATTACAAGTCAAAGGACAACTGTGTGAGCTGGCTCTCTCCTCCCACCACGTGGATTCTGGGGATTGGACCCCAGTTCAAGTCTGGCAACAAGTTCCTCTTTACTCACTGGGCTATTTTTACCAGTTCTTGAGATAATTTTTTAAAAAGATAATTTAGATAATTGTAGATTTATATGCAATTTTAAGAAAAATGCAGAGAAATTCAGTGTACATTTTTACTCATTTTCTACAATGGTAGTGTTTTGGTTTTTCTTTTGTTTTGTTTGTTTAAGACATGGCTTTATGTGGCCCAGGATGGTTTTGAACTCTTTCTAATCATCTTGTCTCTACCTCCAGAATGATGATATTATAGGCTTGCATCATCATGCCTGGCTGATGGTAGCATCAGAAAAGTACAATATAATAAAGCAGAGTCGGCTAATAGAAACAGCCTGTTAATCTTATAGGCTTCCTCAGTTTGACACGCCATCTACATGCTGGGACCAAACTTAGGCCTGATGCATTTTTAGGCAAGCTCTCTACCACGGGAGCTGTGTTTGTGGCCTATCCCATGCTCTTTTATAAAGCTTTAACATTTGTAAATAAATGAATAAATTCATTGACTTATCTACTATTTGTAATCACTCATTACTACCAGCATCCTTAAGAACATGAAATCTACACCCCTCTCTCCTCCTATTTCTAATCCTTAGCAGCCACTAATCTGTTCATTAATCTATTATAGTCTTGCCACTTCAGGAATGTCATACAAGTTGGGCAGAGGTGGCACTCATCTTTGATCCCAGCACTCAGGAGGCAGAAGCAAGGAAGGTCTTTGTGAGTAGAGGCCAGCCTGGTCTACAGAGTGAGTTTCAGGATAGCCAGGGCTATACAGAGAACCCTGTCTCGAAAAGACAAGAAGATAAGATGGAGGAGGAAGAGGAAAATGCACAAATGAAGTTATATAGTATGTATTTTTATAGCCCACATCCTTCCATCTAAATCACATAGCTTTGATGGCCAACTTTTTTTTTTTTTTTGTGGCCAACTCTGCCTAAAAGTCCAAGATGTCTAGCCCTGATCTGAAGAGAGGCAATCCTTTTAAGTAAGACATGAATTGCTCCTAGAAGTCAAGGATGGAGCCAAATTGATTGTATTGAGACATTTTACTGTAACCATGCTGTTCCGGGAGCCCTGGTCTTCCTCCTCTACCTCCCAGTTGCTTAGATTGTAGCCCAACATGGCCAACAAGGCCAAATTTCTTACACAAATTGTATAACTCACAACATTTAAGGGTTAAAAAAGTATAGCCTTTGACAAGTTGATTTATCTCACCCACTCGCTCTTTTACCACATACCTTGCATTCAGTGTGCATGTGTTGCTTCAGGTGCATAGGACATAGTTCTCCAAAGAGTTCTCTTCTCTGATGGAAAATGTAAGCTTTTCCCCTTTGATTCTGTAGTTATCTTCTAGCCATCTAGCCAAATTTTCAAACTACTAGAGAACAAAATAACCTCCGTTGAGTTGCACAGCAGCCTTCCCACATCTCCTTGTTTGTGTTAAGATTGTAGTGATGGAACACCATGTCCAAGAGCAGCTTGGGAAGGAAAAGATTTATTTGGTTTCCGCTTCCACTTCTACTTCACTGTTAGTCATCAAAAAAAGTCAGGACTGGAACTCAAACGGGTCAGGAGCCTGGAGACAGGAGCTGTGCAGAGCCCGTGGAGGGGTGCTGCTTACTAGCTTGCTTCTCATAGCCTGTATATCCTGCTTGCTTATAGAACCCAGGACCCCTAGCCCAGGGATGGCACCACCCACAATGGGCTGGGCCCTCTATCCCATCAATCATTCATTAAGAAAGTGCCTTACAGCTATGGTTCTCAACTTCCTAATGCTGCAACCTTTTAATACAATTAATTCCTTGTGTTGTGGTGACCCCCATCCAGAAAATTATTTCATTGCTATTTCATAACTGTAATTTCGCTATTATGAATCATAATGTAATTATCTGATATGCAGAATATCTACTATGTGACCCCCAAGGGGGTTATAACCCACAGGATTAGAACTGCTGCTCCACAGGCTTGCACCCAACCCAATCTTATGGATACATTTTCTCAATTGAGGCTCCCTCCTCTCAGACGACTATAGCTTGTGTCAAGTTGACATAAAACTAGCCAGTGCACCACGAAATGAAATGCATGCAGTCAGTAACCTTGTAGAATAAGTTTTCAAAATTTTTTGGACGAGGATCAATGTTTACTTCTGAACATATTCAGTAAATATTCCTGAACATATATGAAAGGTCGTGAAAGAGCTGGCAGGATTCCATCAGGGACTGGAGTGATGGTTGTTAGGTTAGAGCCCTTGATGAGCAAATATGAGAGCTGGCTTCTGACGCTCAGCACTCACATGGTCTCTTTGTAGCTTGGTGTGACTATTCTTACCTGTAACCCCAACAGGTATTCTTCATTGCATACATTTAAAAAATGATAGAAACAGTATATGAAATATATATGGTAAGATATATAGGGTGAGATATATATTGTTTTATAATATGCATGGCTTTCTTGTCAATAAAAAATTACAGGATTCTGGTATTGCATTAGCTGTGTATACTGTTCTTTCTCAACCCATCTCTCCTCCTCCTCCTTCCTTTGCTTCTACCCACTTTCCTTCCTTCCTCTTTTCCATCCTTACAAGTCCTTTGCCTTAGTCTCCTGAGGCACTCAGACTTTTATTTTTAAGGATAGGCCTTACTACATAGCAGATGGCAGGGCTGGGACTTATGTAGACCAAGCTAATTGCAACCTGTCTTTCCTGCCTATGCCTCCATGTGCTGAGATTATAGGTATGTACCAGCATTCTTGGTTCCTATCATTCTGTAGTCCTTTACTGATTCTTTGATTCCCTCTGCATAAAGTCTAGATATATTTATCATAACTCACATCACTTGATTTAATATTGTTTATTATTTGTCCACATGTGTCTAATTTTCTTGCTGTGATAAACTACTTGTTATTTTAGGATATAACTTAAAGTTTCATTATGCTGTCATTTCACAAGTACACAGAAGTCAAGTATCACGCCTTAGCAGCCCCCTCCCACTAGTATCATCTTATAGTTCCATCCAGTCAGACGTTACATTTTCTCAGTTGCTTAAAATATATACTCATTCGATTTGCTCATATCAGTAGACAGTGTCCACACACTCATTTCATTTGGTGGATAACTTTTTAAAGTTTCTCTTATTTCTTTTATGTTTTATCCCTCATGTATTACTCTTCCAGTTGGGTCTGCATCCCCTCCTTCATTTTCTCTCTTACAATTGCTTTGTGAAAGAAACAGACATCTTGAATAGGTTTTTTTCCAAATCCCGGAATGTACTGATTCCTTTGGATTTTACTGATATATCTATCATGTTCTTTCCCCTTGATTTTTCTTTCCTAAAGTTGGACAAAATACTATTGTCTTTCACAAACACAACTTTTAGGACTAGTTGCTTGAGCTTCCACATTGATAATTAAAATATAGACACTACTTTAAAAAGCATTACCATATCACTGAAAACTCAAAGTTCTAATCCTAAAAAGAAAAAAACAAATATTATTGATAGCTACTAGGGAAACCTTGATATTCTGACCCCAAGATGAAAATTTAGCATTTGAACTTACAAATATGACATTTCACAGATATGAAGAGAGGGAAGTGAAGAGATCACTCCAGATAAAAACTCTGAAAATAATTCAACACAAAGTGCAGGGAAATATTTGACGTAAGTGTAATTTTTTCCTTGTTTAAAAGCAAGTCTTAGCTGGGTGTAGGAGTGTGGCACACACCTGTAATTCCAGCTCTGAAAGGTAAGGCCAGCCTTAACTAAAAATGAAAATGAGGACATCAGGTTACTATCAATAACTAAAATACCTTTACATTTTGGTATCAAGTTATTATGGAATATTTGCTTTATATATTTACCTTTTGTGACTGGAGAAATTAATTCATTTGTTCTTTCTTTTACAACTTCACACTGGGATTGAACCAGTGCATAAAGTACACTAAGCAAGTACTGTGCCCCCTCCCCCACCTACAGGAAACAACTGCAGTAGTGTTCAGGAAGCGGAAACTGCAGTGTGTTCAGGAAGCGGAAACTGCAGTGTGTTCAGGAAGCGGAAACTGCAGTATGTTCAGGAAGCTTCCCTTATTCATGGAGCGAAGGGTGCAGAGCTGATTCTCCAGATCTCCAAATACTTGAAATAATGACATTTCCTACATGATCCCAGTGTAGCCAATGGGAAGTTAGTGCAACAAAGGCTGTGGAGGCTAGGGGAACAAACTATAATTAAGGGGGGTCTGATAGGATTTGAGATAGACCAAGAAGTAGGCAAAATGGTAACATTGTGTTTGTATTTTTATATAAATTGGAAAATTATTTTCACCTCATAGGAATGTAATTAAAAGTCCTGAATTCCAGTAGCAGAAGAACTGCTTGATCACACACTATCCTACTGATAAGATTAACTGTTAAGCAGTTATAATGTTTCAGTGAGGTAGTGGAACCTGCTGAGAAGCTTGTCAGAAAAGCTTGTCAGAAAAGCTTGGGAATTATCCTTTGATTTGTGACAAGAGCACTAAGGGGAATAAGGGAAGGAAAGACAACTGTCTCTCTGTGTGTGTGAGCACGTGCATGCATGTGGTATATATATGTGTGTGTGCATGTCTGTATGTGTGTGTATACACAAAGTTCAAATATCGCCTTGCTCATGCTGGTTAGGGTTTGAGCCATGTGCCTGGCACCAACCCAGACTATTCTTTGTTTAAGGTTCTAGCTCCAGTTCCCAGATCTTAGTGCTCACCATTTGAAACTCAGCATGGAAAGAGTTACATCCACATCCACTTTCTCTACTGGGTGTCCCAGCTCCTTTACCTTCTCTGATGCCAGAACTTTGTCCAGAAACCAGCTTTTGACTCTTCTCGCAACTCAACTATATTGTGTCCTTACTTAATTGATCTCTGCATCTTTGAAAGACATTAGAAAGAGTTAAAAAAAATTCATCCTAGCTTTATTATTACCAATCTGATATTTTGAGAAAACTGTTCACTTTTATTGTGTTTAAGTTGATCCCTATAAATGACTATGATTGTATTATATCCCATGTAGCATAGCTAAAAATTATGGTCTCTTTAAAGAAGATGCCTTTATGTGTCCCTATTCAGTAGCAATGAGATCTTTAATTTTATTTTATTTTGTGTGTATGAGTATATTGCCTTCATGTATGTGTGTGTACTGTGTACATTCCTAGTGCCTAGAAGCCAGAAGAGGACATCAGAGCTCTTGGAACTGAAAGTACAGGCTCCTGTGAACTGCTGGAGACTAAATCAGGGTCGTTTGGAGGAGGAGCCAGTGAGTGCTAGTGCTCTGAAAGGCTGAGCCATCTCTCTCTAGTTCCTCTCAGTGGGACCCTTAAACAAGTCACTTCTTTCATATAAGTGTCCTTTTCTATAACTTAATAATTAACAGCAATAGAGAACCTAAACCGATCAGTCTTAAATGTCAACTGGGTCAATGCATGTGAAATATTCAGAACTGGGAGAATAGTACTTGATGCCAAAAAAGAAGTGTTTTGGCTTAAAGCAATATTTTTTGTGGTCATTAGCTCGTCTGCCTTTCTTATGTCCCTCTGTCCTTCTGTAACAACAGCAATGTCTGTCCTCTTCAGTTCGTCACTTTCCATCTCTTTGTTAATGTTATTATCTGTTTTTCCTTTAGGATTAAATGAGTCAGCTCACACAAGTACTCAGAACAGTGCCGGGCACTAATTGCTAAGTGAGGCCAGGGCTCTTCTGCCTTGACTCTGTCCACGCACTGTCCAGACTGGTCCTTCAAGGACTGTTGGGAGAGTCGCCTTTCTCTTGTAACCTTTAGTTTTTCCCAAAAGGAACAATGATAAAGCTCTGTTTTCACACCAATATCAGATGACGTTTAAGGAACAGCTGTAAAGGGGGCATTAATAAAAAGATAAAGCCTGGCAGGGGGGCACACGCCTTTGATCCCAACCCTTGGGAAACAGAAGCAGGAAGATCTCTGAGTTTGAGGCCAGCAGCCTGGAAAACAGCTCATTCCAAGGCAGCCCGAGCTACAAACAGCAACAAAAAGATAAACTTGGATTTTGAAGTAGTGAAGTTTTAACTATTTAAAGATATTGCTTACTAAAATAGTCTCTCTCTCTTCTCTCTCTCTCTCTCTCTCTCTCTCTCTCTCTCTCTCTCTCTCTCACACACACACACACACACACACACACACACGTTTATCAGTGATCAGACTCAAGAGTCAGGTGTGCGGCATAAGCCTCCAATGTCAGGCACTCTTCTAAAGGCAGGTGGTTTTCCGTGGGTTCCAGGACAGCAGAAACTGACCCTGTCTCAAATAGACAAACAAACAAAAACAAAACAAATTCAAGTCAATTTACTTATTTTTAACAAGACGTTATATTTAAATTTTATCTGTCATAGGCTTAAAACAGAATATGAAGGGTAAAGGCCGAAGAGATTGAGATGTTTTGCTGAAAAATCAATGTGTTCATGCAGATAATATAAAGAGTTTCATTTCTCAATTTAAAAAATAACAGTTGTTTGGGTGCTGCTGCCTTTAGATGCTGAGGAAATTCTGAACTATCACTTGTTAAGTTGTTTGCATGACCTGCTCTTTAACCCTTTGTTTATTGGCAGCTACTTTTTGTAGTTTAAATGTTTTATAATTTTGTGAAGAAAAATATTTTTCTCTGCTAAAAACTGCATTGGATTAAAAAAAATGCTCAGTCACATAAAGCCATTTGTCCACTGTTTTAGTTCCCAGATGATTTAAAACCAAAAACCAAAAAAACAAAAAAAAAAAAACCCAACATACTTTCATGGGTATTTTTAAAGCCTTACTGTAGGGAGTGGCAGATTGAGAGTTAACGCCTTTCGGAGGGAAGAACAGTCCACTGGGGGTTAAACTGCAGAGTCTAATGGAATAATAACTGGTAGCACCATCTGCTGGCCTACTTCCGCAGAAGGAGTCAGTATTTTTAACGACATCTCTAATATTCATGCTGATGCGTTTTGATGCTTTGTGCATTCATTTCTTTCTGTGCTTTGTTGGAATCTGGCTATCTGCTTACAGCTATTGAGGAAACAGCTTGTAGAAGAGCTTGCAGCCTTTATCATAGCTAAAGAGGATGAACAGCAGACGGAAACTTGCCAAGGCAGGAATGTGTTGATAAATCAAAATGTGTATTTGTGGACGGCTGTGCATCTCTTGGTTGCAGCTTGCTAAATAGGCCATTTAGGAGTCTTCTTTCAATGCTTTTTCCCTGAGCACTGCCCGGGGTGGTGGAAACGCAGGGGGCAAGCCTTTGTCTGACGCCAAAAATGTCTGCAGTGAAGAGGCCAAGAGGAAGGGTAAGTGAAGCTGAATGAGTGGGAGGAGGAGGGGTTCTTCGGGCTAAAAGGCTAATGGGATTGAATAACCCTCCTCGTTACTGGCTGCTGCCGCTGCTGCTGCTGCAGGAGTCGCACTGCATCGCCATCTTGAGCTTGCTGCTGTTTTGTCAGCCGGGGCTATTTGTTGTTGTCTGTAGGCCTTAAGGTGGCATTTTAGAGACTGTGTCTAAGCCTTCCTCCCGTCCCCAGTGCTGTGACACTGCTCTGACACCTTGATGAGGCAGGTATAGAAAAGACACCCAGTAGAACACACTGGAATCGGCATGAAAATGTGCTTGGAAATGCCTGGGTGTTTTCTCTGCTGTAGTCACAGGCATGTTTACGGGTAAGAACCTAACAAAACTGTGCTCTAAGCCTGTATGGATGAATGTGTGTTTGGAGAGGAAATCCTTTTAGAATGCTCTTGGTCTGTTTCCTGTGAGATTGCTAAAATATTAATAATTGTAATGTAAAACTGTAAAGCTTATTTCTTTTTAAAATAGCTTGAGTAAAATTATAATAAAGACAAAAATCCACATTTAACTCTTTCCTGGGAAAAATGAAACTTTCCTTGATTTTTAGATAAGAGAATGCCTGTTTACTAACTAGCTAGCTATGCTGTGCATTGAATAGTTTTGTGTTCTCTTCCTTGTCTTAAAACAGGGTTCTTCTTTTTCTAAGGAGAAGTGATTCTAAGTTAGTGTAGCTATCTTTTAATTTGTTAATTTCGAGTTTTGGAGGAAAGATGAAAGAAAAGACTTTCATCCTAAATGTGAATAATAGTTACAGGACAAAATTTGAAATAACTATTTCTATGGTAAAATCTGAAACTTAAGAATGCGTTAGGAATATCAACCAATCTGTCTCTCCAAACCTTTATTTGCAAGTGAGTAGCTGAGCTCTGCTCTGTCCTGACTTCCAGGTGAGCAGAACCTCACTTTACCATTGACTGTGGCATTTCCATGTTGGCTATGTCATTTTACTGCTGTTTAATTTAAAAATTTCAGACATTGTGTCAGTTTTTAAAAATAAACTTTGGTATATTCTATTTATAAATTTTCTTTTCTCCAGCCTCCATCTTCCAAGAAGAGCGATGGTTCTGGGACATATACTAAGCTGCAGAACACCCAGGTGAGGGTCATGTCTGAGAAGAAACCAAGAAAAAAGGTGGAATCAGAAAGCAAGCAAGAAAAGGCTAATCGTATAATATCAGAGGCCATAGCAAGGGCAAAGGAGCGAGGGGAGCGCAATATTCCACGGGTAATGAGCCCCGAGAACTTTCCGAGTGCTTCAGTCGAAGGGAAAGAAGAAAAGAGAGGTCGGAGGATGAAATCTAAGCCAAAAGACAGAGACAACAAAAAACCAAAAACGTGTTCTAAGTTGAAAGAGAAGACAAAGATTGGGTAAGTTGATTATTAAATGTAATGTTTTCCAGTTCCTGCTGAGGTCCAGCCTTTCTCTGCTGTTGATTTCAGTGTGGACACCATTAGGAGACTGTTAACGTTGCTGTCTGCCCTGTGCATCCTATTTCCATTTTCAGTGAATTGTGTACATTCTAGGGTCTCCCAAATACTATTTCTCTGTTAACATAGTGTTTTGTGTGTTTGTATTAATAAAACAAACTATGCAAGGGAGAGGACTAACAATCCACACTTTTGTGACAATTCCATAGTCACTTTCTATAAAGACATATTTGAAATTTCTCCACTATTTCTTTACTTCCGAGTAGCATTGTAACTCACATGGCATCTAACAGTTTAAAACATGAGAGAGTATTTTCTCAGGAAACTCAGCCGCTCAGACCTCTGGACTGTTGGTAGGGATAGGCATTTACTGATTTACTCGATGGACTGAAGAGGCCAGGTAGTAGTGCTTCAGGAGAATCCTACTTGTCTGTTGAATCTTAGTATTATATTTTTTGTAGAGTTAGGGATCTGTCTTAAATTTTACATGCTGGATAAGCACCCTCAGTACCAGAGCCGATTCTGTGCATTGTAATGTGACTGTTTGCACATTTTCAAAATATAAATATATGCAGGCTTTGTAAGTAAAGCTGAGTGTGCTATAAGGCCACCCTGGCTTACAGTCGTTCTCACAGGAACAGTCAGCTCTTGAAGCTTTCTGTAGATTTTCATAAAGTGCATTATGTAAGCTAAGGTAAGATTTTCGTTGTTCACGTACACAGAGAACAGAGTGAGAAGCCCTCTGACAGGGGACTTTCGTTTGCTTACATTATTGCTGTATAGTTACCAGCATATTGAACTCTTTATTTTCATTCCAATGTAGTCAAAACAAATGCAATCTGTTCTTGTATACCGTATCAATAAATAATTAGTAGTAGTAGTGCACTATTTGCAGACAACATGGAATTCAAAGTTCAGTTTCTACCCCTTTGTTTTTGTTTTAAAGTATTGTCCGTATGTCAGCAGTCTTCACAGCCAGAGCAAACTGTACTGATATTTTTGTTTTAGATGTATTTATTTATCTTCTGTGAATGCCCAAGAATATGCCTGTCTAGTCAGGTCTGAACCTCCATGCAGACTCGGGGGCAGAGCCCAGGGCCTCTGTAAGAGAAGTTAAGTCCTCTGAACTGCAGAGCCATCACTCTGACCCTGATTCATTCATTTTTTAAAGTTTTTGTTTATTTGGTTTTGAGAAAAGTTCCCATTTTTCCAAAATTATATCTATTTTTAACTTATGAAGCCTACATTTCACATTACTAGAAGTTAAAATTATTAAGATTTTCTAATTTTGACTTGTTCAGTGATATGGGTAGAGAAACGTAGCATTTAGAAGGACAATACTTTGAAAACGGTGACATTAAAATTGGTAGAGAAGCTTCAAAAGCTATAATCACTGTTATTTGCTTTAAGTCTGAGGACAAAAGAGACCCAAGCACCTAGAGACAAGTAATACCAGACCTAAATCTGATTGTTGAGAAAAATTGTAAATTTTTACAGAAAGTAAAGATGGAAATAACTAAGTCAAAGAGAAACATGGATTTTTAAAAATGTGAATTAAAATTGTTAGAAATCGTAGTGTTGCCGCAGCTGTCTGGAAGGAAACTGAGTGGTTTCTTGTTGATGTTGTTAATGTCCATTTTCACTTTTATTTATTTATTTATTTATTTATTTATTTATTTATTTATTTATTTGGTTGGTTGGTTGGTTGGTTGGTTTTTCAAGACAGGGTTTCTCTGTATAGCCCTGGCTGTCCTGGAACTCACTCTGTAGGCCTCGAACTCAGAAATCTGCCTGCCCTCTTCCTCCTGAGTGCTGGGATTACAGGCGTGCACCACCACCGCCCAGCTTATTTTATTTTTTGATACTGTCCTGGAACCCATTATGTAGAGCAGGCTGGCCTCAAACTTAGTGTAATTTTCTGCCTCTGCCTCTGCCTCCTCAGTTCTAGGACAAGTGCCACCTTGCCTGGCTTCAACTCATTTTACGAGAGTTGTATGGTTTTTTTTTTTCAAGTAAGTTAGATTATTTCAAATAAAATATAATACTATATCACTAATTGTTTAGTACTGATTTTTCTGTCTCTTTCCTCTTGCCCCTCAAGTATGCCAGTCTGTAGTAAGCAGAAAAAATAAATTTTGAGGCAATTGTACTAAAAGGATTGGTTTTTCCTTTGATTTTGGTTTTTGTGTTTTGCTTTATGTTCTGTCTTGGTTATAAATACATGTCAAGATATTAAGTAGTTGCTGCAAGGAAAAAAAACGTGAGAATGTATGGGCCTTGCTGGATGTAACCCAAGACACTATAATATGTGAGTGTGTGTGAGTGTGTGTGTGAGTGTGTGTGAGTGAATGTGTGTGTGAATTCATGCATGTGTGTGAGTGCGTATGTGTGAATGTGTGTGTGTGAATGTGTGTGTGTGAGTGTGTGTGTGTGAATGCGTGTGTGTGAGTGCATGTGTGTGTGTGTGTGTCTGTGTGTCTGTGTCTGTCTGTGTGTACGTGACTTATGGACATCAGTTCTCTCCTCTCCCTGTACGGGTCCTAGAGTTCACACTCAGTCATTACTGCTCTGCGACCAGCAGCTTTACACACTGAACCATCCCACCACTATGGACTAGAATATATTAATGGGGAATGCAGAGTTCCTCTGTTAGCCAATGAAAAGATTTCGTTATTATGTCTTCTAATAAGGCAATGTGCTCTATTGTTTAGAACTTGCTGCCTTCTCTATACCATTATGTACTGCAGGGCTAGAGGTCAAGCCCATCCTTTGCATGCTAGGCAGGCACTCTCCCGCTAACCTGCATCCCAGACCCTAGTTTTGTTGGTATTGTTGGCTTTTTTTTTTTGAGGGGTAGCTTTTCATTTTCTTGAGACAAGGTCTCACTGTGAAGCCCTGGTTGACCTGGAATCCACAGAAATCAGCCTCCCTCTGCATCTCAAGGGCTGGTGTTGGAGGGTTGCTGCACTGTGCCCAGCTCCCAGCCCTTGAGGAGTCATTTAAGTAAAGATCATCTTGTGCTATTTTAAGCGCATTTTATTTTATTTTATTTTATTTTATTTTATTTATTTATTTATTTATTTATTTATTTATTTATTTGGATTTGGCTTTTTTGAGACAGGGTTTCTCTGTATAGCCCTGGCTGTCCTGGAACTCACTCTGTGGACCAGGCTGGCCTCAAACTCAGAAATCTGCCTGCCTCTGCCTCCCAGAGTGCTGGGATTACAGGCGTGCGCCACCACCGCCCGGCGAAGAGCATTTTATGATGAGTGAATATTTCTTTTTTTTTTTAATATGGTTTCCTATGAATTTTAGACTTGTTCTATTAGTACCAGATTATTAGCACCAGTAGTTTTAAAGCAGTACAAGCTTCATCTTAATCCCTTTCCCACTCTCACAGTGTTAAGTATACATTTAAAAAGCGTACTTGGAGGCTGGAGAGATGGCCGACTCAGTGGCTAAGCTTGGGCACTGCTAAGATGAAGCGCTCTTTCCGGCAGCCATGTCGGGAGGTTCACAGCTCTTGTGACTCAGCTCCCAAGGACCTAACACCTTCTTCTGGCCTCTGTACACACAGCACTCATATGTGCATAGACACACACATATAATTTTAAAATAAAATAAATCTCATAAAATTAAAAAGTATATTTGTAAACCATAATTTATTGATGATGTCCACTCATAATTGATATTTATTTAATGCATATAATGTGACTTGATATAAACCAGGAATATTACTCTGAAGAAAAATCATTGCATTAGTGTGTTTGAAACTTTTTCTTTTATAACTTGACGTGCTCTTTCTCTGTACGTGTAGTGTATATATTTGCATAGGTGTGTGAGAGCGCACGTGTCTACACATGCTGTGCACATGGAGGCCAGAGGTCGTTGTCCGGTGTCCTCCTGAGCCACTCTCTGCCTTGTGTTTTGAGGCAAAGTTCTCATTGCACCTGGAGCTCACTGACTCAGCCAGCCTGGTGGCAGGGAGTGTCAGGGCCTCGCCCATGTCCGCAGGTGAATGCCCCAACACAATGCCTGCTTTTACAAGGATACTAGGCAACAAATCCAAGTCCTCATGCTGTGTGGCAAGCTCTTTAGCAACTGAACTGTCTTCCAAGTCTGAGCCCCTAGAGTGATTTTATTAGCTTGTATGTGTGTATGGTATGTATCTGTGTGCTATGTACGTTTGCATGTTGCAGTCACACATATGCAGGACATGTAGAGGCATGGTTGATGTCATGTGACTCTCCACTTTAAAGCAATTTTCTCACTGAATTCAAAATTTGGCAGTTCTGCCTGTCTAGCTAGCCAGATTGCCCCAGAGATGCCCTGTTCTCTGTAGAGCTTAGAATTTCCGGCAAGCCACTGCTCAGCCTGCTTTTTAATGTGTAGTGACTGGAAGGTCCTTATTACTGTATGGCACACATCCACTGAACTGTCTCCCAAGACCCTCCATGTGTGGCTGTGAAGGTTTACCGCAGCACACGAGTGCAGGTGCCCTCAGGGTTGAGAGGGCATCAGACCCTCTAGAACTGGTGTTCCAAGCAGTCTGGAGCCATCTGGTGAGGATCTGGGGAACCGAATCTATGTCTTCCGCAAGAGCAGTTTTCTCTCAACTGTTGAGCTGTCTCTCTAACCCCTAGATTGATACTTTAAAAATATAAGCAGTAGAATGTTCTTTTCAGAGCACTTCATATTATCTCATTTAAGTTTTGTAAGTTCTTTGATTTTTGGAACCAATTTCATTTAGTTACAAGCCGTATAACCCTGTACAGATTCTTACCTGCTATCTTTGGAAGAGGGAATAATCGTATCGTATGTCTCATTGTATCATTTTGAGGAGGAAATGTGTTATTTAAAACAAACAAGACAATATTTAGAATATATGCAGTGGTCAACAGATGCAAGTTATTATCGTCTTCTGAAATTCTAAACAGCATGGAGCTATTGAGGAAAGCTGGGACTACACATCTTCCTCATCCACTACCTGGGTTCTCTCTCTCTCTCTCTCAAGGCTTTACCATACGGTCAGTGTAAAACCAAACAGAAAACATTAGGAAGAAACAACGGTGAC